>NC_138964.1:196297037-196562037 GCF_055761805.1 Camellia sinensis | reverse complement strand
ATCCTTAAGTCCTACACCTTGTTTTCTTCATCACCACCAAGCTCTACCACCACCACTCCATTTCAGCAGCAAGGGGAAGAATTCCAGCAGCTAAGAGGCAACAAATTTGGTCTAAGAAGCAACAAAAGCTTTGGTCTTCAAGGGTGAGTTGCACTTCACCCTTTTGGGCCCTTTTCTTGTATCTTTTGAATCCCTCTATGCTTTTTGCTTTGGGCTCCGGCCATAACTGAAAGTGGCCTTATTTTGAGCTCATTTTCATGTCTCATTAAGGGCTCAACCCTGTTTGAGCCCTCCATCTTGCACTTGCTTCATTATCCCTCTAAAATGTCATTTTCTTGCATGATATTTTTAGCTTGTGTGTGATTTATTTTGGAGCATGTTGTAAACTGATAATAGGCTTATTTTGAGCCCCTCTTCAACATTGAAGAAGGGCTCAACATTGTTTGGGACCTCCATGCTATACTTGCCTTTATACTCCCTTTTTGGTCCCATTTTTGCATGCTATGGCAGCCTATTGTGCTTTTGTTTTTGGCCATTTTACAGTTCTGGAAATAGTCTTATTTTGGCCCATTCTTCATGTTTCATTTAGGGCTCAACACCATTTGGGACCTCCATATGCCACTTCATATTATATCTCTCTTTTGGTCCCCATTCTTGCATGTTTTGTTAGCCTATCATGCTTTTGTTTTGGGCCATTTTACAGTTCTGAAAATAGTCTTATTTTGGCCCATTCTTCATGTTTCATTAAGGGTCTTTGGCCGTTTGTGGAATGTTTTGTATACTTTGTGTTATAGCCACTTTTGAGCCTCATTTTGCATTGCATTTCTAGCATGTTTGTATACTGTTTTGGCCATTTTACAGTTCTGAAAATAGTCATATTTTTTGTCCCTCTTCAATGTTGTAGAAGGAAATTTTTCAGTTTGGGCTTTGCATATACCACTTGCCTCTTTGGCCACCTTTTGGCCCTTTTTCTTGCATGAGAGTGCGGCCATACCTGTGTTTGTTTTTGGGGCTTTTACAGTTCTGAAAAACATCATATTTTGGGCCTCTCTTCAACTTTGTTGAAGGGCCCTAACCTGTTTGAGGACATCAGCTATGAGTTGCTTCTTAATCCCATGTTTAGGGCCATTTCTTGCATGCTAGTTTTGCCCTATCTTGGTTTGCTGTTTGGCCATGATTTGTACTAGTAAAATGCTAATTTTGGGGCTGCCTTGCTTCTGTCTTTACATTCCATGTACCAATTTTGCATGTTTGGTATAGCTATAGGCCATTTCGGGTCCCAAAATTCATGCTTCGGGACTATTCCATGCATCGGGTGTGTTTTCGCCCCATTTCGGGGCTGCTTTCCCCCACTTTTCAGTGCTGAAATCCCATTACCATGTTTGCATATCATTTCCCATGCCATAGTTCGCATTTTTGCATTGCCTCGATTTGCGTGCCCGTATGCACGCATTTCGAGGCACTTCATTTTCATCCATCGGCATCCTATGTGAGTGTGGCTGAGGCTCTCTCATGTTGGTATAAGCCCATATCATATTTTCATGTCATTTGCATTGCATATGGCATCGCCTCGATTTGCGTACCCGTATGCACGCATTTCGAGGCACTTCATTTTCATCCACCGGCCCCTTATGTGAGTGTGGTTGAGGCTCTCTCATGTTAGTATAAGTCCATGTTGCATTCTATATGCCATTTTTGCCATATTAGATTGCATTCTGTCATTTTCTCGATTTGCGTGCCCGTGTGCACGCATTTCGAGGCATCTCATTTTCACAGCATAGTACATGCTAGGTTGTATCTTAGATTGCATTCTGTCATTTTCTCGGTTTGCGTGTCCGTGTGCATGTATTTCGAGGTATCTCATTTTCATAGCATAGTGCATACTAGGTTGTATCTTAGATCGCATTCATGCATTTCCTCAGTTTGCGTGCCCGCGTGCACGCATTTCGAGGCACCTCATTGCATAACATTGTGTATGTTAGAATTGTATCTTAGTTGCATGTCATGCATATTGCATCATGTTCGGAATAGGAGTTAGCCCGGGCACGGGAAACGAGGTGCATTCCGTACTCCGAGTGACGGAATGTATCTCAATTCCCTAGTCACCGACACTCCGGATTATCCATGATGGAGTTAGGTTTTAGCTGTGTTTTTATGTGCATTCATCCTATATTGAATTGTGCATTTCGACTCCCCGGCCATTATGCCTCGGCATGCGTGATTGGTGGCACGAGGATCGAGGCATGCATATATCTGTGAAAATACATTGCTATGCCCCTTTCCTGCTCTCTGTTGCAGTAAAATGAAGAATTAGTAACTTTTCGGAGCTTGGCGCGTTTTCCAAGGATAACTGCTAAACAGAGGCTAATTGGGGCATCCCGGTGGATTTCCGCGCAAGACAACCCGGACATGCATCGTCCATCAGAAGCAAGGCAGTCCCTGGCTTGCACGCCAGTTCCATTTACTTTCTTAGTTAATTCATTAATTAATTAGGAATTTGTATATTATTTGGACTGTAATATTCGGACTGTAATATTCTTTTATTTGGGACTGTATTATTTATTCGGACCCTCTGCGCGAGGGCACAACTGTAATAAGTGTGCGTGTGTGTGTTGTATGTCTTCCAACCCCACGTCTTTCTCCCTTTTATTTATCTGCTTTTGATGGTTAGATTAGGGCACGTTTAAATTAGCATACAGTATGACAGCATGTTTGCATCATTCACCTGTATTGCATGCACCGGGCGCGGCGCATCATACCAACTGCATTGTATTTTTCAATTCTAAATTGAATACATGATAGTTGTAGCATCTCATATGCCATGTTTAGAATAGCCGAGCCTGCTATAGTTGCATTTTGCATATGTTGCATTAGGCATTTCTGTATACTTAGGATTCATGCATGATTTCTAATGAGTTTTTGTTTTGGCTTGGAGTACCCGGTGAGCTTTATGCTTTAGCATCCTTGCATGCGTGTGAGTGACTGCCATGAATAGCATGCTTACCATGAGGCTATTTGCTTATATGATATAACTGCTTGAATACCTGTGGGTGAAGGTTGGGTTACTTAAATTGGAATAAATCATCAAATGTTTTAAGCCTACCTGCGAGTAGCAAACCATCTTTCAAACAAACAAACATGAAATGTTTTGTTCCAATTCAGGCGACTCAGTCTATACTTGTATGCTGTGCGCATCACATAGTAACCTAGGCTAATAACCGGAATAAGAACATACAATGTTTTCAAAAATAGATATCATGGTTAGTAGAGGCCGGTCTATGACCGGGCGAGCGGGGGTGCTCACGAAGTGACCTTCCCCAATTGTACCCAAGTTCCCGAGCCGAGGCAACTTTGGTGATGACGGACACGTGGCCTTTGGCACCGAGTCAGGGTTTCCTAAATTTCCCAAAATAAAATATTTAGGTGGCGACTCTGTATCTGGCAAAGCAGTCCATGTTTGGCACTTCTTTCAAAAATCTGTTTTCTCAAAAACGATTTGCCGGATTTGGACTCTTTGGTTCAGATTTAGAACCGTGACCACAAATCGAGTCCGAGCTGTAGCGAGGTCCCCCACGGGCTTGTTACACCATGTTGTTCAGGGTCAAAATGAACACAATAGTGAGAACTAAATTGTGTCTTTTGAGGCGGATCCGAAGATGTGACATGTTCCTTGCCGCGTGGTAAGTCATACGGTGAAGATGGTTCGTCAAAACCATTTATGAGTGAATGGGAAGTTGACGTCGTTTTCGAGTTCGTGAAATTGGACATTTAAAGAAATTAAATATGGGTTTCCTTGAAATGAGTTGTCCCGCATTGAAACTTTAAGAGAGTTTGTGTATGTATATAAGCTCTAGAGTATAATACTTGGGTTGGACCCCAAGGGACACCCCAAGTTTGTAGAAGAGAGGAGTTATGGACAAAATGAACCTTAGTCCAAACCACCACACACGCATGCCGCTGCCACCGTCCGACCGGCCGGCCGAGCGCGGGTGTGGGCTGTGGGTCAGGTCGATTCTTATATTAACTTTTTGGACAAAATTTATTTGAATTTTTTCCAGAAATTCTTAGTGAAATTAAATTTAAAGTTTGTGCCAAAATTGAATTTAATTTTCTGTCCATATTTTGCCTTTTTCTGTCCGAAATATCTAACTGATTAACTGCTCTAAACTACTGCAGTTATACAAATTTTCTACCCAGTTCAAACAAGTTCATACAGTTCGGACAGATCAATTATTCTAGCAAGTATCTGTTTGAATAATGCTTGCACCTGTCCAATTTAAATGTGCATTTGTTCACTTCAAATTAGCACCTGTTCGGATAGAATTTTTTGCCTATAAATACCAGTTTAATTCCAGCAGTTTGGGGGATCCAATATCAGTCTGAAAAATATTTTTTTCCTGCTGTCCAAACTTTATCTGTTTGCATAAATTCTTCATATTATTCTTTAGGAAAATTAAAGAGAATATAGAATACAAGGTTCTAGTTCGCCGGAAAAATTTGTTTGGAGTGCTATTACAAATTTGTGAAGATCATTGTATCTTAGGAGATAGATGCCACTTAACCGTAAACACCGTAGCGGGACGAATCTGTCTTAAGGATAGAGTATCACACATTCGACTTGATCTTTTATTATTCATTCGGTTCGGTAAAATAAATTCTGTAAGTTATTTATTTTATTTTGTTTGATTTAGTTTCAATTTATTTTTTACACAAAAGATTGTTCTACCACTCCCAACAACTAATCTAATCATGATTCCTAGGTTTGGTGCTTATCCACCCATCATAACAAACACATGCCCAACAAAGTTAAACTATGGGTAATAAGACCTGAAAAGAAGGAACGAAGTACAAGTAGATGATGATCATGGCAAGCAGCTGCTGTGCTCTATTTGTGTTTTTCAAAACATAAAAACAGAAAAAATGAAAACATAACCAAATGGGGCTGTTTCTAGTCCTCTCAAGGATGATTTATTATTGATTGTTCTCTGATTTTTTTCTTTATATATATATATATATATATATGTTGTTAAGCATAGTGTGAAAATTGTTGAGCATATGAACCTAAATAGCTTCTTATCTAAAATGAATAGAGATATCATCACATATAGACAACAAAGATCCTATGTCAGTTTGAGTGTACCAAACAAATACAATAATGGCTGCAGAGTGAATTCTAGATTGTCAAATTCAACAATTAACTTTGCTTTAAAAATGATAAGGCCAATAATATTACTCCCTCAGTTCTAGTCTGTTTCTGCAATGTTTAAAAACTGATAAAAGCACTAAACAACTTGAAACATTACGTTGTTTAAAAATGCTAAAAGCAATACTAGTACTCCCTCAATTATAGTTTGTTTCTGCAATGTCTAAAAATGGAGAAGTTATTGGTTGGTCGAAGGGCAATAGTGTTGTAACTGGTGGAGAAGGGCAATAGTGTTGTAACTGGTGGAGGAGGTGAGGCTCACAATTTTGTGTTGAGTGATTGAAGAACATGAAAAGACATGGTGTATTGTCATTGGTGTGGAGGACCGCCACATTGCGCCCCTGGAGCACCAAACAATTTTTCTTAAAAATAGCCTAGTGAAGTTCATAAAGCTATAATGACCACTCTTTGCTAAAATGGATTGAACTGCCTTCTGAATTATGCACTGATGACCTTGCAGTTGTTTTGCATGATGCAAAAATACTCCAAACAATTTTGCAGTTCAATCTACCATGTTATTTCTTCACAAATTACACGCTTAATAGAATCTCATACAGTACCCAATAAAATGTTATTTTTGTGTTATTTTTATATGCACGGAAAATGACCTAAAACATAGGCTTGTGATGTATGTTCAAATGAAGACCAAAACATCATCAAGGAGATTAAAAAATTGGTGACTCAAGGCACGGGGACTCCCACTAAAGTGGGATCTGGCAAGGGCAAGCTGTGGGCAGCCTTATTCTTGAAGCAATTGTGAAAGTCATTGAGCACCAAATGTTTGAGCAGCTATGCTAGATGGTCATCACTGATCACCAAGTTCATGAGTTTCTTCACAAACTTATACCTAAACATTCTAGTGGCAAAATGCAAAAGGCATGACAGGATAGGCAACAAAATATCTTATCAAGTTCACCTAGCTTGCATCATAAGATATGAGGTACTGATTATAGATCCCATAATAACTTTCCACATTGGAGAGAGAGAGTCTTGAACACAAGAACAAGCATACATCTATAAATGAACTAGTAACGGATGAGCTGGTGACACAAGGATCGAGTGACAGACTTACACAAAAGTGCTTTCCAACAATATCAGTTTGTTTCCAAGCACAGTTCCGATGAATGAAAATATATGTACAATAATGATCATGCAAATAAAAATCAAAAGCCCATTCATCCATTGGTGACTTAAAACCTAGAAGGAAATTAGGGCATATACTAATCAATCAAGAGGGAGCGACAAAGCGTACGATCATCGCTTGCACCTTCCCTCCCTTCACTTTCTGCAGCCAATTTCAAAGACACTTCAAGAGCTGCTTATCCCTGTTTCTGCATCTCCATAAGTCCATGGTATTTCGGTATCCTTGATGGGGTAAGAAGCCTGCATTGCAATTCCGCACTTGCCAGTGTAGGTTGCAACCACATTACGTTCCATCCTGATGTATCCACTCTCACCCCAGCTAGCTCCCCAAGAATTCCTCACAATCCAGTAATCCACACCATTTTCTTTGCCATAGCCAACCACGGCAACACCATGATCCAATGCCATCCCGCATTCACCAGTGAATATGCCCTGAGGAGATTTTAAGAGAAAGAAACAACAATGAAAGGAAATATATTTTATAAATTTGTTTCTACGGACTTGTCCAAAAACCACAATGACTTAGACAATAGGTAGCCGCAGCTTCATTGTGAGCTATCATTAATCAATCAAACAATCACCATTATGAATTTGGAAGTTGGTTTTTTTTTTTTTTAAAGAAAGCAGATGAAGAACAAGTGAAAAGGTTTCTCAACGGTCAGATTGAGTTTCATTCCTCCAGGAAACAGCTTCAAAATTTACAGCTTTATAACAGGCACACTGTAAAAATAAAAATTCTAGTAGACCAATAACATGGGTTTGAGTAACAGTACTTGAATGCTAAGCAGTTGACAACAAACTAAAGACTCGCAAAAATTCTCCTATATGAGGCATGAAAAATTGAGCATTCACCCACTTAGCAACATCTTGAATATTCTTGAAAGGTTTATGCTTTATACTAAATTAACCTTAAATCAAATGAAACTAGTAATATCCAAAGGCTACGATTTCCAGAGTTTCACTATCAAAACTAATTCCCCCAATTCAGCTTCTACTTCAATTCTCCTTTCCTTCCCTTAACTTTTCCCTCCACAAATCCAAGATCCAAACACATCCTTAAAAAACCCTAATTTTGGAAATTGCCAACAAAGAAAGAAATTAAAAAAAAAAAAAAAAAAAAAGGAAATTGAATTACCGAAAGATAGAGTTGCAAAGCTCTGCCGGAGGCTTCAATGGCAACGCTAACAGGTTGGTGAGCTACAGCATTCTTCAAAGCCAACTCGTCGAAGGGCGGTACATCTTCGTAGTCATCGATGCTCACAACCTTGGCATTCTTCTACAAAAATTCAAAAAACACACAAATCAAAATCAAAATCAAATTTCGAAACTGATAGATAATCAAAATCAAAAATAAACAAGTAACTAACCCTAGTGGGATCGCACTGGCCATCGACGCCGAGGTAAGGGTAGTCGGATTCGGAGTCGATGCCGCCATTTTCGATGATGAATTGGAAAGCGTAATCCATGAGGCCGCCATGGCAACCAGCGTCGTATGCTCGATCACAGTCGACGAGTTCTTGCTCAGAAAGCTCGATCAGTTCGCCGGTTTTTATCTTGTTTAGGCCTTCCACCGCCGCCACCGTCGAGAACGCCCAGCAACTCCCTGTTCGTCCACCAAAATAAAATAAAATTTTTTTGAGTAAAATAATGATGACGCATCACATCACAGCACTATTTTTTAGGGCTTATATCAACTAGTAAAATTTATTTATTTCTTTCACAAATGGATAAATTATAATTTAATAGCATTTTATAAAATAATTATAAATTCATGAAAAATATTATAATTTTAATTATTAATACTTATAAAATTTATCACTTATCTAAAATTACTTTTAAAAAACTTATATTGATTGGAAATTTTTCATTCATAAATTCAACACATACATACATACATAATATTTGTTGTGTAAATTTATATAGGAGGTAAAGAAAATGGAATTAATTTTCTATGTTTTTATTTTTAATATGACGGGTCGGTGGATATAAGTTCGTCTTAGTTTTTGGCTCCATTCGTCATATGCTTCAACGGCAAGTCCAAACCTGCCATTCTTCCAGCAGTCTGTTGTTATGAGCATCATCAACAAAAATTGAAAATACTATTTTATTAAAAAAAATTAAGATTATATTTAATGTTTATTTTTTAATAATCAAATATGATCAATTATGTAATTATAATATTCAGATTTATCTAATTTTTTTATTATTGAATAAATTCACACATAATATTATAAAATGAACAATTGATATTATCAAGAAAAATGGCAGTCCAATGAGAATCTTTTCGTTTTGACAAATAACTATGGTTTTATTTGAAAACTTAACTATTATAATTAATTTTTTGGCTATTTTATTAAATAAAAAAAATTATATTTGGAATGATTTGCGAATTTTTTTATAACTAAATAAATGGTTGTGAGGAGAAAAAAAAATGATTGAGAGAGAGATAAAGATGAAATAAGATTAATTACCACAATCCCCTTGATCTTTAATCGGAGCAACAGCACCTTTGGTCCTCCAATCAACAGACTCCGGCAACTCCTCGTCGCCTCGGACGACATATCTCCGGCTCAACCCCACCTTGGACTTCACAAACCTCCTCTTAGCATCGGTCCTCGTACCCAAGTACCTGGACCGGTACTCTTCATTGGTAAGATCAGCAAATCGGTTCATCCCGACCTTGTACGTCCGGTTCTCAGAATTATGTTCATCAACAAATTTCAAATTATCCTTAAAAATCTCAAACCTCTTATCTTTCTCTCCGAGGGAGTTGTACGCCTTCCCATGTTTCGCGAGCCACTCTTCGTATAAACCCATCACCTCATCGTCGCTTCGTGGTGATGATTTTTGAATGTGATTGTCGATGGCGTAGGATAGGGAAGCGAAGAGGAGGATGAGAAGAATGGTGGACTTAGACATGTTGTATGAGAAAAGAGAAGTTGTGTATTGGTATTTTTAAGAGAATCGGAGAGGCTTGAAAGAGTGAAGAGTTCGGTTTGGGTTTATAAAGGCATAAGGAAATTAATAAAAAAATCATGGAGAGGAAAATTATGAAGATACTGAGAGAATGGATCAGTGTGTGTAGACTGTTGGTTAGGACCCTTAGAAATCGGTGGAGAGGAGAGGAGAGGACAACTCGTGACCTCGTGGGTGGGTGTGGGTGGTTGGTCAAAACAAGCCAACTGACTTGTTCACCAATGTTATGTTATAGTAGTTACGGGTTGTTTTGGAGAGACTATTTTAGTTTTTTTATTTTTTTATTTATAAAAGGATGTATAAAAAAATAAAAAAAATAATATAATTAGATATTCTAATTTTTTAATTATTTTAATTAAAAAAATCTACACCTCAAACCGGGACTCTCAGACTATCTCCAACGGTTCACCAGACTTGACACCAAATTTAAATTTTGATGAAAAAGTTACTGTTTGATGCTCTAACGGTTGTACCAAATCGATATCAAATTGAGAATTTACCAAATTTTTCATCAGAGTGAGAACAGGGAGAAGATTTCACCAAAACACTGTACGTGACCGTTGGGAGGACCAACCGGTTAACCAAATTTATCAAATCTGCGCATGGTTGGTTTGAACTGTGGAGCGGTTGGTTTGAACTCCTATGCCCTAAACGGATGTGCTGCGTGACCCTTGGGATCAACCGGTCAACCAGTCGGTTGACCGGCCGGTTGACCAACCGGTCGACCGGGTTGATCAATCCTGCAACAATTTTGAACTAGTTTCAACAGGTTTCAACTGGTTGGTTTTAACAGGTTTGAACTGGTTTATTTTGAGATAGCTTATTTTGTGGATTATGAATAATTTGGAGGGTGATATAAAATTAAATTCCCTTCAAAATATTATTGAAATTATTACCTCTCATTTACATATTTCAGAACTAGCCGTTACAATAATAATTTACCGTTGGATGGACAGAGTATGGACAGGGTATTTTGAAAATTTACCATTGATGATGTGCTTTATAAAATATATCTGTTTTGTATATCAAGTTGACAGAATAATTTTTTTTTAAAATACCATTACATTATATGTTGTGAATTTTGTTTGTTTTGTGTCATTAGAAATTTTTTTCCCTTCAAATTTTTATTTTTATTTCTATTATCTGATTCAATTATCTGATTCTCAGTTTTAGTGTATATCATTCTAATATTTTTCAGTAAGTGTAGTGTATTTTTTCTAACTATGGAAGATTTTGAAATGTTTGAGGAATCACAAATGTTGGAGTAGAACACTGATATTAATTTTATGTCACAATCTTCACGAGAGCAGAACACGCAGAATAGTGATAATCATTTTATTTCAGAAACTTCTCGTGTTTCTCGTGGTAAAGCATTCACAATTATAGAAGATGAAACTTTATATAGATCATGGTTAGCAGTCTCTCAAGATCCCATTACTAGTAATAGTTAGAGTATGGCTATATTTTGGGAACGAGTACTTGTTTATTTTAATTCACAATTGAGCGGTGAATCAAATCGAAACCGTATTTCTTTGTCTCACCGTTAGTCTGGCATGCAAAAGGCAATTAATAAATTCTGTGGTTTTCTTGAACAAATTCAACTGAGGCAACAAAGTGGAACAACTGAGGCAGATATGATAAAATTTATTTGTATTATTAAATATCAATTTTCTTTTGTAAATGTATACTTGTTATTGAAATGTTTGGAATTTTTGTTTTTAGGTCGCTGAAGCGAAGCGGATGTATCATGCAATACAGAAAAAACACTTCACATTTGACACATGTTGGGATATTTTGCGCCGATGTTGTAAATGGGATGAATGTCGATCACAACCCAAAAGAAGCACGCAACATGCTGATCCATGTTCGAATCCACCAACTGAATATGAGGCATTTCAATCCAACCAAAATAATGCGGTGTACGAACAACCATTTAATACATCAGCACGACCAATTGGTACTAAGGCAGCGAAAGAGAAGTTGAAGAATCAAACAACGTACGACGGTAGATTTCATGAAATGACTGCCAATCAATCCAAAATTATTGAAGTGTTATCAAGTATCTCTGCTAGAACTATTGAGCGAGATGAACAAAAGGCGATACACCGTGAGCAGCAGGCTATAGAGCGTCGAAGAAGGGTCAAAAATAGGGAGGAACAACTAAAACTCCTATCTATGATGAATGAAAGAGAACAACGAAATGAAGATCCTAAAATAATGTCAATAGACATGACAATTTTAAATTCTATGCAAAGGGCATACTACGAAGATCTTCAACGACAGATTTTATTTCGAACAACTAATAGATTGCCTTGAAAGGTTCTGTATTAGTGGGTTTCATCTATTGGTTTTATTATTTAAAAATATTGCATCTACCTTGTATTGGTTAGTTTTATTGGTTTTATGAATTCTCGCCATGTATTTTTGCCATATTTCAAGTTCAATGCGTAATTGTTGCCATGTTTTTTGCATAGAGAGATCTTTTGCCTGTAGTTCATGTGGTTTTTTTTTTAATTCACCTCGTCTTCTTTAAAATAATCTTTCAAGTAAAGGCCATTGACTACTACAACATAATTTATACCAGAAAATCATAATAGAATAATGACATTTTTGTAACAGTTCCAGAATGTGCATAATCATGTCTTTGTCAAGTAGGCATTAAAATGAAAAGTACAATACGAAGTCATAATAAGGGCATAGGTTTTAATTAAACTTGTACTCTTTAACAAATTCACCCAACAAAAGGTTGTGAAAATAACAAAATACAAAACAATACGAACACATAATGTGAAACACATCAACAGTCATTATCTGGTGGTGGTGGTAGAGGAGGGAAGTAGTGATGGTATATGTCATTTACGCGATGCTCAATCGTATCCACGCGATGCTCAATGTTCACACAGAACTCACCAAATTGTTGAATTAATGAGTTCTGCGCAGTGGCAAATGTATCAAACTGAGTACCCAACGAATTGACCTGATTAGCCATTTGATGTTCCCATTGAACACGTTGATTATAACGTTGTTCTTCCATGGCCAAAAAGTCAGTCCAATATTGAGGTTGTTCAGTTGATGGCATCACATTGGCAGGAGGATCTTCTGGACCATCATCTGGTGGGACTTCATCTTCTGAATCTTCTGGAGCATTAACACTTCCCATTAAATTGGAGGCTGCACCAGCACGGGTCACAGTATACTGATTAATGGGTGAACGGATTTTCATCTCCATTTCATCTACAAGGCGAACCCAAAAATGTTTGAAAATTTTTGTCAACAGTGCCCCAAACAGTAATGACCGGCCCGTGAATTGACCTTGATTTAAGAATATCATTTCTTTCATAATTATGTAACATAAATCTAACTTATGGCCAACTTCAAAACAGTATAACAAATAGGCATTAAAATATGGGACCGCATCATGATGTCCTTTTTTTGGAGTGACATTTTCTACAATCCACCAGTGGTGAATCCGAAGATAAGGTTTTAAATGTCTTGCTTGTAAACTAGTCCCAATAAATCTGTTCTTACAAATAGTAGTATATACATCAGTAGCATTACCAACAATATTAACTAACTCAGCCTCAGTCTGAAAATGGATATTTTCATCACCTACCTCAACTCCAATAATACTTACCAAAGCAGGAATATCAAACTGTATACCCTTTCCTTTCACATATGACAAAATAGTAAAATTTCCATCTGCTTCCTGAGTAGCTCTTAGGTGAACATAAAATAGAGCTACCAGCCGTGGATATACCTTTTGGGGTAAATTAATTAAATTTAGCCATCCCATTGCGTCAAGTTTACTAACTAATAGTGCATCATATTGAGGTGGCAGATTTACCCTCCTCCCTGTGACAACAGGTCGGCTGGAGAAGTTTGGAAAGGCTAGTTCATGACTTTCACTGAGAAAATCATCAGTAGGATATGGCTGATTTTGAGGCTGCTGTTCTTCGCGTCGTGGAGGGTTGAAACTTTCACCAACTTGTGGTCTCACTCTTTTAGTTCTAGGCATGCTGTCAATATCTGTTAAATTTGAATGAATATGTGTTACATATGAGAGCTGAATTACAGTTGGCTTGGTATTGTTCTGGTGTTTTAATATTACAAATGAATGTACTTATAATTCAAATTACATGTTCAATATACAGAAGTGTACTTAGTGCATATTACAGTGTTTTTAGTGCTTCATGTTACAGAAGTGTACTTAGTGCATATTACATGTTCAATAAACACAAGTGTACTTACATGTTCAATATTACAAATGAATGCACTTTCATATGACATGTTCAATATTACAGTGTTTTTAGTGCTTAGAATGGCACATTCATTTTTATATTATAGTGCTTTCATATGACAAGTAATTGCATATTACAGTGTTCTTAGTTGAGTGCATATTTATATATACTTAAGTGCATACTAATTACAATATCATTTTCAGATTACATGTTCAATATATAGAACTGCTTACTGAAACTATTTGAATGAATATGCCAGAAGTTAATTTCTAAAATATTGAACATGTTAATTTTTGAAATATTGAACATGAATATAGGTTGATTAAAACATTAATTTCATGCTATTCAAAAGGTTAATTTTTGAAATATTGAACATGAATATAGTTTGAAGAAAGAAAGCATACAGTTCAACACAAAAACAGCATGCAGACAGAAAGGGAAAAAAAAAAAAACAAAGGGCCGGTTGACCAACCGGTTGACCGGTGGCATTCATGCAACCTACTCTGTATTGGATGCTGCCTTCGATGCTGCCTTGTTGTTAATGTTCCTGGTGATGTTGCCTTTATTGATTCAGATGGTTTCCCTTGCTGATTCTGTGGATTCAAACTAACACGTAGAGTGAATATTTAGAATTTGGTTAAGCCAAATTTGAAGGTGGTAGTGGAGGGAATACAGTGAACAAATACAGAGAGGCAATCTGTGGGCAGAGGTACTCAATGAATAGAGTGAATTTTTTGATGGTAGGTTTGTATACAATCTTGAGCTCATATAGAGGGTGATTTATTGAGGCAGGTGGTGAGGAAATTAATACTCAACAACCGTATGCAGTGTGTAAAATGAGGTATGGTAGGTGGAATGAATTCAATGAATGGTAGGTGCTATGTAAAATGAATGGTAGGTGGTTCAAACATGCAGTGTCTGCACAAATAATTCAAGACATTAGGGTTTAGTGTGTGCACAAATAATTGAAGACATTACAATAGAAGACAAATAATTGAAGGCATACGTTATGTGCACAAATAATTGAAGACATGTAATATGTTGAATGCATTTCAAGTGAGGACAAGTAATTGTAGACATTATATGTGGAAGACATTTATAAAATTAACACATTTTTAATTTAACACAATGCAGTCTTTGTTATATATTTAACACATATTTGAACACATCTATCATTTGTCATAACACATATTTATTAACACACTCCTTAAATTTCATATTTGGTAAGATCATCCAGATTCTTTATTTTTTAGTTATCAATTAAAATTAAAATCACAGTATACAAAAACTTTGCATAATATGTCGATCACACATATTGCTTCAACTATAAATCTCAAAATCTACAAAGGTTAATCAAATCACAGTTGATTCCGCAGAATTATAAAACTTCAAGTGTATGCATCAATTACATTAACTAAAAAGAGAGGAGCAAAGATAACAACATTCAAACTTCTATCAAACAGGGAAGGGGTCAATGAGATATTCGTGATTGTTGTGTATTTTTGCACTTCAAAAGTTACTCATATAAATTACATAATATGAGTCATACAAGACTTAGACATGTCTACTGTTTATGCGTGTGTAAACCTATTTATAGTTGTGCATTGAGCTTGCAAACTCAGTATACGGAGCTTTTTTTTGTCTTGTTCTTAACCTTTTGTTTTTTGAAACATGCTTTATGTGGCATTTTTGGTGTGCAGAAAGGTGAAATGTAAATTGACAGTGCTGCTAGGTAGGTAGTTAGATGCACCATTGCTTGATGTGAACATATAGGAAGGAAACATCATATGTTTGGTACTAGAAGTCAATGTTGCATTTGGATTAGTGAATTTCAAATGTGTGGATTGTAGTTAATTTTAAAGGTTTGCTACATAAGCATATATTCAAACAAGCTATAAGTGGATTTTGAAGCTATATACCTTGAGTTTAAAAGCCTAAATCATAATTTTGAAATAATTAGATTACAAGAAGAAAAAAGAAAAAGAAATCCATCCTACTAAGGATTTGAAGGGCACGTGTATTTTACTTAGGATACATCTCTCATGCCTCGCTTTTAGCATTTCCCTCAAATCTCTCAATACAACGTAATTGCTCTATCCTCTTCAAGTTTATCCTAAATCCCTTCATTTTAAATCTGTTAATCTGAATGCAACCTAAGTGCTATTGGTGTTATTTATGTATTTACTTCTTGGTGCCTATGTGACAAAAGCTAAAGTATTTTGTGCTTTTATTGCCTGTTTTGTGCCCTTCTGTCCTTTTTTGCAACTGGTCATTGATACATGAATGATTATTCCACCTGTCAGTGGTTCCATTGATATAGATAAAATTCATACTCCACATATTAGTCTCTTTAAAAAAAAAGGAAAGAAAGAAGTAATCCTCCTCATGTTAGTCTAAAATATTCTCATTTCCCTTTACCTACTTTAGAGGTCTTGAGCTCCTCAATTGCACCTAAAATATGTACTGTTTTCTTCCTAGGTGTAATAGGTCAAGATTATTAACCGCAGAATGTAGAACATTTTCTATCTTTCCTGCTCCCAAACATTCTTAGCCTGGACGGGAATTGTTTTTCTTCAGTTTGGTTGCTGATCAAACATGGATCGGTTAATATTACATGGCTTGGTTAGTATTACATGGGTTTAGATTGGTTATTATTAACATTTTTAATTTTAAATGCATTGCAATAGACATTTACCATTTGTGGCACATCAACACTGAATTGAACACATTCATTAAGACATGATTATTAAATTTATTTAACTGAGTGAGACATGATTATTATCATTTGTAATTGTCATTAATTGAACACAGAACAATTGTGAATGTTAAAGATTGGATCATTACAACAGCACATCATCACATAACTTCTGAATTACTTAGTTAATATAGGGCATCATAATGAAGATTACAAACAAGACAACTTTCCATTCCAAAACTATAAACAAAATTACATGTATTGATGTGGAGCACATCATCACATAACTTCTGAATTACTTAGTTAATATAGGGCATCATAATGAAGATTACAAACAACACAACCTTCAATTTCAAAACTATACACAAAATTACATGTATTGATGTGGAGAATTTAGTGTTCACCACGAAGATGCCACATATGTTCTACTAAATCATTACGGAGGGCATGATATGCACCCTTATCTCTAATACCTAAATGACGAGACAAAAATGATTGGAAGTCATTAGTATGAGTAGAGGAAAGTTGCACTGGTGTGTTGGTTGATGAAATTTCATAATCGAAATCAAGGTGCTCCTCCCTCTCATCTTCGACAATCATATTATGTAATATAATGCAAGTCTTCATTATGTTGGCAAGCATTTTCGGATCCCAAAAATGTACAGCACCACCTATAATTGCGAATCGAGATTGAAGGACTCCGAATGCCCGCTCTACATCTTTCCTGGCAGACTCTTGCATCATTGCAAAATGTTGTCTCTTTGCTCCTTGGAGAGAAGAAATTGTTTCAACCAGGGTTGCCCATTGAGGGTATATACCATCAGCAAGGTAATAACCCATATCGTAATTATGTCCATTAATAGTGTAATGGACAGGGGGAGCTTTACCTTGCGCAATGTTAGAAAACAAAGACGATCGGTCCAAGACATTTAAGTCATTATGTGAGCCAGGCATTCCAAAAAATGCATGCCAAATCCATAAGTCATAAGATGCTACTGCTTCAAGAATAATGGTTGGCTTTTTTTGATGGCCTACATATTGACCTTGCCATGCCTTTGGACAATTTTTCCACTCCCAATGCATACAATCTAAACTTCCCAACATACCAGAAAACCCCCGAACCTCCCTAATAGCAAGTAATCTAGCAATGTCAGTTGGTGTCGGAGATCTCAAATATTCTACTCCAAAAATTTCAATCACTGAATTACAAAATTGTTGCAAACTTTGAATTGTAGTGCTTTCCCCGATACGTATGTAATCATCAACTGCATCTGCTGCGACACCATATGACAATATTCTCATCGCAGAAGTCATTTTTTGTAGGGGAGATAATCCAACTACATAAGCTGCATCTTGTTTTTGAACAAAGTATGAATTGTGTGCTTGAATTGCATTCAAAATTCGCAGATACAAAGGACAACGCATTCGAAAACATCTCCGAAATATTGTAGGTGAATACACTGGATTTACAGCAAAATAATCTGCAAACAATCTATCATGACCCTGCCTTCTATTTCTGCGTATATACCTATGGCCTACAATAGAACCACCTATTTTCTTTGAGGTATCACTTGACAACAGAATCTGAAGCATACTACTATTATTCTGCTCATAAGCTCCTAAAAGTGTGACCATATATTCATCATCATACTCATCATCAGAGGAAGAGGAAGAAGAAGAGAATGATGAAAATGAAGTCAATATCATAGATTTCAACGTATTCATTATGCTCTATTTGTTTAAGCTATGATCATATCAGTAGTTGTGTAGAGTTGCCTGCCATTAATGGATAATGAGTTTATAGGGGAGCATAATCCATATGCCAGACATATATGTAATAGAGGGAAAATGAAATCGGAAAATAAATGGGAACAAAAAAGGAGTAATGGAGGGAAAAATAAACAGGAAAAGAAATGGGAGCAGGAAAATGAGGGAACCCAAAAAAAAAAAAAAAACCTGGACCGGTCGACCAGCCGATCGCCCAACCGGTCGCCCCGTCCCCGTTCACAAATGTGGGTTCAAAGCTGGGTTCAAACAGTTCAAAAGGCTTAAAAAAAATTTCACATACCGGTCGACCAACCGGTTGCCCCACCGGTCGACCAACCGGTTGCCCCACGGGAATTTGATGAATTTGATGCACTGTTGGAGGCAGTGATATCAAATTAAGAAAATGAGTGATTTTTTACTCAAATTTGGTGAAAAAAGAAGTTCACTGTAGGAGATGCTCTCACAGAAACTATCAAGGGTTACCAAGACCACATGATCGTGTGCTTATTTATTGGTATCTTCTTCTTTTTTTTCTTTTTTTTTATCATTTTTTATTTATTTATAGAGTGAGAGGGTAATTTATATATATAAATTGGGCCAAACTGGGTAATGGGCCGTTGTGAGCCACAGTAAGAAGGGCGGAGTAAAAAAGGCCTTGGCATTAGCCCGGTCCCCAAAAGGCCTTGTTGTTATCCCGGTCCAAGAGAGTGTTACAGACAGCCTGGCCACCACACTCAGAGTTAGCCCGGTCGTGGCATGTTGCGGTTGGCTCGGTCAAAACCTTGTTGTTTCTTAGCTCGGTCTAAACATACCATGGATTGTAAAGGAAAAGCCGAGGTAAGAGTAGTGAATGGACGAAACCAAACTGGCTTTAGTTCGGTTTACTCTGCAGCTTAGCATAGCCATGCTTACCTCGGTTATATTGGGATCCGACCATAGTAAAACCATCTCACTTGATTTAAGCAGTGAGGGGGGTGTTGAAGGATAAGCATTATCTTTCAGGAATGTGATTCCTAGGGGGATTCTACAGAGAGGAGTAAGAGTCCTACTAGGATTGTGCCACACGGCACCTATAAAAGCTCACAGCATCACCTATAGAGAGGTAACGCAACTTTGATTCTCGAATACACAGAGCTTTTGTCTATTTGTCTATTTTGCTGACTTAGGCATCGGAGAGGTATCCGGCACACACCCGCCGGCTAGCTCACATTTGTGTTTTCAGGGAATAAAGAGACGTCGTACGGAGGAGCGCAGACTTAATCAACAGGATTATACGAGAAGGTTTATTTCTTTTCCGTACAATTGGCACCGTCTATGGGAATACCAGACAAAGAAAAAAACCTCTTGATCAAGTTTCCTCGCTAATTGAATGGCGCACAACGAAGATTTGCCACAGTCCGCCATTGATGGACAAACCCTAGAGGGGGGTGGGAGGCGCGAAGGATTGCCCTCTATCCTTCCCATGGCGGACTTAGAGCCCCAGCGACAGAATCCCCGGAGGGGTGCAAAGGGGAGGCGAAACATTAGCCCCCGTCGCCCTCGCTTACAAAGTCCTGAAAGGCAAAGGCGAAGAATCGACCCTAAAGCTCTGGAGGATCGTGTAAAAGAGCAAGATGAACTAATAAGGAAGATGGCGGCAGACATGGAGGCCATGAAGCGCCAGATCAAGGGAAAAGGGGTGGCAATAGGAGAGGGGCGCAAATGCAATACGCCTCCTCGCCACTCAGAAGATCGTGGTAGATATACCACGCCATCGCAAGCAGAGAGTAGAAGCCTCAGGACAGGCGGCACTCAATCAAGGACTTCCAGAACTCGTTACTCCAGGTCTGAGAGAACGAAATCATTGAGATCTTACACTGAGGGAAGTACTTATCGGCCCTCACATACGCACAAAACACCATCCAAGCACGACAGTGCTTGAAGAAAGAGCGCGACAGAAGAAGGATGCCAGGGCACGCGACCAGCACAGAGTTTCAGCCCTTCGGCGGTTGGCTTCTCGGACGCATGGAAGCGCCGAGGTTGGAATACCAATACCGCACCTTGCCTACGAACCAACAGATAAAGCATTGGCAAGACTACATAGCTCGCCATTTGTTCCGGCGATTGAGAATGCACCATTACCCTTAGGCTTCATCCAGCCTAAATTTACCATGTACGAAGGGAAAACAGACCCTTACATGCACCTAAACCACTTTCGCCAAGTTATGGCAATATACCGGCGGAACGAAACTTTGATGTGTATCCTATTCCCATCCAGCCTTGGCGACCTAGGTTTAACCTGGTTCGAAAGGCTACCAGAAGTTAGCATAGCCTCCTGGGCGCAATTAGCGGAGGCATTCGTGACGAAACATTGAGGTCTTACAACAGTCGGTACTGGGAGACGTTCAACCAGATAGGGGACTACCCCACCAATCTCGCCATCGCACAATACAAAACAGGACTTCCAGTCGGAAACAGATTGAGGGATTCGACTACAATGACTCCACCCCTTACGATGGAAGCCTTGATGGAGAGAGTGTACCAACATATTCGGGTGGAGGAGGATGGCGCCCGTGCCAAGGCAAAATCTGGTGCGACAGCAACACCAGACAAGAAGACTACGGTGAAGGTCAATACAGTAGAACGTCCAAGCAAGAGTGGACGAGGCAGGCGAGACAACGAAGAGAACCGAGATAAAAGATAGTTGAGAGTTCGCACTGCCATTACCACGGTATTCAAGAAACCAATCTACCGAATTCTCAGTGAGATACGCGATGAACCTTTTGTCAAATGGCCAGCTAAATTGGGAAATGCCCAGAAGGACTACGATGAAAGATCTCGGTGCGCCTTCCATAAGGAAAAGGGGCACCGCACTGAAAATTACGCACCGTTGAGACAGCATCTGAAGGAGTTAGTGGCAGCTGGTCACCTAGACCGATACATAGAAACAGGGACGCAGCCAGCCCCCCAAAACCACGACCACCCAGACGAAACACCGAACGATGCCCCACCTCAAGGCGTGATAAACGTAATACATAGGGTATTCGAGCCTGAACGAGTATGTGAGCTCAAGGGCATGATAAAGAAGGCTGAGCACTTAAGGGAGGTATTAAGTGCGCAGCCCACCATTAAAAAGGGAAAAACAGAAGCCACGAACGTCATGTCTTTTTCAAATAAGGACTTGGAAATGATATATTGCCCTCACAACGATGCACTGGTCGTCACTCTCCGCATCAAGGATTACGACGTCAAGCGAAATTTTGATTGACCAAGGAAGCTCATGTGAGATAATGTACTACGAAACTTTCAAACTGTTGAAATTGAAGGACAAAGACTTGGCACCCGCCGTATCTCCCCTGATTGGGTTCAACTCAATGCCAGAATGGCCAGTCGGCAAGATAATCCTCCCAGTCAGAGATGGAAGCATGACTAAACAAGTGGAATTCTGGGTATTAAAATTGCCCTTCACTTACAACATAATCTTGGGAAGGACATGGCTGCATGCCATGAAAGTGGTAACGTCAACATACCATCAAGTCATGTCGTTTCCCAACGAAGCTGGAGTAATTGAAGAGGTCTATGGAAACCAAATCATGTCCAAACAATGCTTCGTCACAGTAAATGGCAGCCGAGCTGCCAATGGGTTTGTTCAGATGGTAGAAGAGCCCAAAAATAATGAATTGTTTGCGGATGTTAGCAAAGCCACTGAACAGAAGGTAGTGGAAGACTTGGTACAGGTAAGAATAGATGAAAAGAACCCGAATAAGTTCTTTTTGCTTGGCTCATCTATGTCCAGCACTGAGAGAATAGAGGTCATGGAATTCTTAACCTCTAATATCGAAGTGTTCGCCTGGACACCGTATGACATGCCTGGCATTGACCCAAGCTCCATCTGTCACCAATTGAATGTCCACCCAACTGCCAGACCAATTATACAGCACACTCGCAGATTGACACTCCACCATGCCGAGATAGTGGCGGAGGAAGTAGAAAACCTGCTAGAAGTAGGAGCTATCAGAGAGGTGCACTACCCCAGATAGATCTCCAATACAGTGGTAGTGCCTAAGAAGAATGGAAAATGGCGTGTCTGTGTGGACTACAAAACGGTCAACAAGGCGTGCCCAAAAGACAGTTTTCCTCTTTCACGGATAGACCAACTGGTAGATCTGACGACAGGACACAACCGTCTTTGCTTCCTCGATGCGTACAGAGGCTACCATCAGATCACTATGTATGAACCAGACCAGGAGGTCACATCTTTTACAACGCCAAGAGGACTGTACTGCTACAAGGTTATGCCCTTTGGCCTAAAGAACGCAGGGGCAACATTCCAACGGATAGTCACCAAGATGTTCGAACCATTGTTAGGCAGAACCATGGAGGCTTACATCGACGACATTGTGGTCAAGAGCAAGGACAAGAGTGACCATCTTAAGGACCTAGGTGAGATGTTTCAGATCCTGAAGAAACACAAGTTACGCCTTAATGCATCTAAGTGTGCGTTCGGCATAGGATCTGACAAATTCCTAAGCTTTCTAGTAACCAACCGTGGCATCGAGGCAGACCCTTCTCAGATCAAAGTAATCCAGGATCTAGAGAGGCCCAACTTAGTAAAAGAAGTACAGCATCTCACCGGTATGGCAGCCGCGCTAAACCGGTTCATAAGTCGGTCGTCAGACAGATGTCGACTATTCTTTCAAGCATTGAAGGCCAAGTTTCAGTGGGATGAAGAATGCGATCGTGCCCTTTAAAGTTTGAAAGAATATCTGTCTTCTCCACCGCTGCTAGTAATCCCAATACCTAAAGAAGAACTATTTTTGTACCTGGCAGTCTCACAGCACGCAATTAGCGCAGTATTGGTTCGAGCGGAAGGAATCTAACATCTACCCATCTTTTATGTCAGTAAGACATTGCTGGGCGCGGTAACCAGGTACTTACCATTGGAAAAATTGGCCTTAGCCTTGCTGATGGCATCAAGGAAGTTGTCGCACTACTTTCACGCCCACACCATAATCGTCCTCATAGCTTTCCCATTAAAAGCTCTGTTTGAGAGGGCAAACTTTTCTGGGCGAATCTTGAAGTGGGCAGTGGAGCTGGGACAATTTGACATCAAGTTCCAACCCAGAACCGCGATAAAAGCGCAAGCCTTGGCAGACTTTGTCGCAGAATTCACCCTAGGAAGTCATCATATCTGCCCAATCGACCTGACGGATACAACCGAACTAGGATTAGAAGTTGACGCCGGAATAACACAACCCCTGGTGCAGGATACCCAGTCAGACCCTAAGGCAGACCAAAGTAAAGTAAGGGAGAAAGAAGCAAACCATGCTACACCAAGCAAAGATTCACCAACAAATGAAGACTTGGTACAATCAGATAATGAGGGGTAAACAGCAAGCATGGACTTGGAAGAAAACACCAGCAACACTCAGGACCCCAAGGCATCATCCGATCCCTCTACCTGCTGGAAGTTATTCGTAGGAGAGATGTGGAAGCTCTTTGTGGATGGAGCATCCAACAGGCACGGAGCAGGACTCGGCATAGTCCTCATCTCACCAGATGGCCTAGTAGTGGAACAAGCAGTCAACCTTGGCTTCCCAACATCAAACAACGAGGTGGAATATGAAGCACTTTTAGCAGGACTGAAATCAGCATCCTACATGAAGGCCACCGAGCTAATGGTTTACAGTGACTCACAGCTGATGGTAAACCAAATTTCAAGTGACTACGAGGCAAAAGACGACAGGATGGCTAAGTACCAAGAATTAGTCAGAAAAGAGATCAAGAAATTTGAAGTAGTGCGGATAGATCAAATTGGTAAGGAAGAGAACAGTAGAGCGGACGAACTAGCAGGCTTTGCTTCAATGGCAGATACATCCGTCCCATATCCGTTACTGATTGACTACTTACCAAGACCAAGCATTGAAGAACCTGAAGTAGAAGAAGTATGTTGCGCCAAACTAGGCTCTTCATGGATGGATCCCATCATAGCATTCTTAAAAGACGGAATCCTACCGGAAGAGAAGAAAGAGGCCAACAAAATAAGAGCAAAGTCACAGCGATTTTGGCTCTCCCCATCAATGGCCTTGTACAAGAAATCCTTCACAAGACCTTATCTAAAGTGTGTCCATCCCAACAAAGTTGAAGCGTTCTTATTCGAGATACACGAAGGCGTATGCGGAAGCCACCAAGGAGGAAGATCATTAGCTTACATAGCCATTTCACAAGGATATTGGTGGCCATACATGCAAGCAGATTCAGAGAAGTATGTAAAGAGGTGCGAGAAACATCAGAAGTTCGCACACCAAATACATCAGCCAGCCAGAGAACTTCTACCATTAACTAGCCCATGGCCATTTGCAATGTGGGGCCTGGACATAGTAGGGCCACTCCCAACAGCACCCGGCAATAGGAAGTTCTTTCTAGCAGCAACAGACTACTTCACAAAGTGGGTGGAGGCAGAAGCACTAGCATCAATAAAGGAGAAAGATGTGAAGAAGTTCGTCTGGCAGAATATCATTACTTGGTTCGGCATACCAAAAGCTCTAATATCAGACAATGGCACCAAGTTCAACGGCAAAATTTTTAGAGGCTTTTGTGAAGAGTACAAGATAGAGTTCTACAGTTCTACACCGACTTACCCCCAAGAAAACGGCCAAGCAGAAGCATCAAACAAAGTTGTCTTGGATGAATTGAAGAAAATGCTAGAAAAAGAAAAAGGCAAGTGGGCTGAAGAGCTCCCTCATGTTTTATGGGCTTACCATACCACACATCGTCGATTTACTGGGGAAACACCTTTTTCCTTGGCCTATGGCATGGAAGCAGTAATCCCATTGGAAGTCAATCTCCCTACAATCAGAAGTGAAAATTTTGATCCAGACCTAAATGGAGAAGCCATCACCTTGGAGCTCGACCTTGTGGAAGAAAGAAGAAAAAGAGCACTAGTTCACATCGCCTCATACCAGCAAGAGTTATCAAGGAAATACAACAAGACAGTGCATCCAAGACAGTTCAAGATTGGAGATTGGGTACTTCGCAAAGTAATGGAAACACTTTGGTACCCGGAGATGGCAAGTTAGGGCCCAATTGGGAAGGACCATACAAAGTGGTTAGATTGGCAAGAAAAAGGGCATACCACTTGGAAGATGAAGACAGTAAAGCCATTCTAAGGCCGTGGAACACTGCCAATTTCAAGTTATTTTATTTTTAGCTTTTCTTCCAAGTATTTGTAGTTTTTTCCTTTCTCAATAAAACAAGTAGTTTCTTTTCAGTATAGTTGTTTCCTCTGTAAAAGATTATTTAAGTGAGTTAGGAAAATTGAAAGCATAATTGGCCGGAATAACCAACACCCCTCCTAAGCCCAGGATAAGGATCCAGGCTGCAGGACGTTTGGCTGAAAAAACCAAACACTTTACTCTGGGTTGGCTGGAAAAACCAACTTAGAGGTTGGCTGGAATAACCAACACCCCTCCTAAGCCCAGGATAAGGATCCAGGCTGCAGGACGTTTAGCTGGAAAAACCAAACACTTTACTCTAGGTTGGCTGAAAAAATCAGCTTAGAGGTTGGCTGGAACAACCAACACCCCTCCTAAGCCCAGGATAAGGATCCAGGCTGCAGGACATTTGGCTGGAAAAACCAAACACTTTACTTTAGGTTGGCTGGAATAACCAACACCCCTCCTAAGTCCATGATAAGGATCCAGGCTGCAAGAAGTTTGGTTGGAAAAACCAACACTTAGTCCTCTTCAGCCGAGATAAAGATTCAAGCTGAAGAGTGGTTGGCTAGAAAAATCAACACTTATTGTTCTTCAGCCGAGATAATAATCTAGGCTGAAGAGGTTGGCAACTATGGCTTGATAGATTGGAAAGCTAAAGACCGGATAAAGTATCTCGGCAAGAGAAGGTTATACTTCATTCAGATTACAGTTAGAAAGCAAGTACCAGCATGGAAGTAAACCGAGATAACAGTTGGAACAACAAAGGATTTCATTAAGTGCAAATTGAATACACAAGGTAGGACCTCAGCCCAGTTACAACTTCTTGTCCAAAAGCAAAAAGACGAAAATACAGAGATTAAGCAAAAAGGTCATCTATTTCCGCGTCAAGATCAACTTGGAGGCTGGTTTCATCTGGTAGCCTGGTCTCATCTGGTAGTTCGGTCGTCAGATCTTCAACCAGTGGCTCCAATTGAGCTGATTGAACGGCAGGTTCATTAACAACCGGGGTATTGTTTGGCTCGGTCTCTTCTTCGTCATCCTCAGCCTGAAGAAATTGTTGCTGAATGGCAGCAGTGTACTCCGTCATCAAACCCAGGATAAAATACGGAGGAGGGTTGAAGACCTCGGTCTCTGGCCCATGACCGAGCTGTGCCACGGCCGCCCTCCATCCGCATTTAAAGAATAAGTCTTTGGCCGCCTCGCATTGATTAATGTAAAGAGCCTCCCCTTCCTTGAAACCACGGTCCTCCGCATCTTCTAGCTTCTTCTCAAGCTTGGTTATCTCGATGTTCTTTTTTCCCTCGAGCTTGGCAAGCTCGTGCAGATACTTGCCTTTTACCACAGCCACTGCCTTTTTGCTTGTCTGCTTCAGCCGAGCTAACAAGACCGGTCAGACGACCATTCTCGATTTTCAGCTCGGCTATTTGTTTCTTGGCCACTTCTAGTTCGGCTGTTCTTTCATTAGCGTCGGCCATGGCCTGCCTGGTAGTTTTTCGAAGTTCCAACACTCGCTTGTGAACAATATGGTTCTTCTGTATGGCCTACAAAAGGATGGAAAGAAACTTTTTAAGTACGACCGAGCAGAAAGTTGTAAGAATTTGAAAGATAAGCAAGAGAGCTACTTACCAGCACCATGGATTTTGTGGATGAGCAAAGTGCCTTTAGCTCGGTTAGGTGGTCGTGGTGCTCCATGTCAAGTGGAAGGCAAACACTTTTGGCCAGATTGAAGGCCATTAGGTGATCTTTTTCAGAGACCACTGAAGCAATATCCCGTATAGCACGGTTCTGAAAAGTGATCTTTGGAGCCCACTTGGAAGAACTAGCCCGGTCAGAGCGCTCCGGTTGTGGGCTTCGTGGAGGGCTTGGTGGAGGAATGGTATCCTCTTCATCAACAAGGCGTGGCTCGATTGTGGAAGTCCGAGCACGCTTGTTTGGACGAGATGAAGAGGGTTGATGGGTCGGTAAGGCCACCACGGTCTCTTGTAGTTGGCTTGCTAGTGGTACCTCGGCTTGGTTTGTTTCGGTTAGAAGGGCCCTCACAACTCGTTTCTTGGCCATCTCTTGCTCAGCGGTTAGAGGGATCAATCTAATTTGAGGCAAGTTTGGGTCCGGTTCAGGAGAGGCTTCCGATAAGAAATCAGTTACCTTGGTCTTCCGTTTGCCACTATATCGGTAGGTCGACTGAAAGTCAAATAGCTCGGTCTAACTTCGGTTGGGATATCGCAAGGCGGCGCGAAGTATATGTAAGTTGGGGTAGCTGTATTGGGACTTGAGGAAGTTCAAATCTGCATAAAAGAAGACAACAGTTAGAGCGGTTTAAGATGGGAAAACCAAAGTAAAGAAATGCGTAGTATGAAGCCGAGGTAACTTTACCGACTACACCCTTGTTCCAATTTATTCTGTCACCAGGGATCTGGGCCTGTTGGTCCTCAAAATTTCCAGATACCCAGAAGAAGTCATCATCATTTACGTCTTTATCTGGGGTATTCATTATTATTTTTTCACGCCGACGTCATATTCTTAAATAATAGACCCATCCATCTTTGGCGAAGCCTATAGAATATTAATGGAAGAGCTCGGCTAAACCGAGATTAAGGCCAGCCCGACAGTTTAGCTCAGCAATACCATTTATTATACGGTAAGAATTGGTGGAAAGTTGGGTTGGGCAAAGGTTAGTCTGCCTAAGGAATTCACAGAGAAGAGGCTGTACAGGGAATCTTAGTCCGGCCTCTACTATGGACAGCAGGGTAAAGGGAACGAAGCCGTGTTTTCCCCATGGTAGGATATCCAGGTCGGCTAGGGTGAGATGGACATCATTAGGGATGTTATAATCTTTTCGAAATTCGGCCATGGCACCTGGTGAGTTAACTAAAAACCTATACTTTTCCATTTGTGGTTTAAGTTATGAATAAATTAAACTGAAGTGTTAGCTCAGTCAAAGAATGATGCTAAGTAGCTCGGTTGAGCACTCAAAGCAGTGCCTGGGCAACCTAAGTCTGCAAAGAAAAAAACAAAGGTGTTAAGCACAGATCGTTGGACCGTGCTAAAAGAAATAAAGGCAAGATAAATGGAGTGCTAGCTCGGCTATGTGAGATGCTATGGGTCTTAGCTCGGTTTGAGCAAGGTGTTTGTTAGCCCGGCTAAGCCTCTAGGGGCAACGTTCTTAGTTCGGTCAGGACTAAGAGACTGGTTTAGCCCCAAGCTGTAGCTCGATCGTGGTTGAGGCTTTGAAGCGCGCTATTACACAGACCTAGTATGGTTCGATAGCTCGGATGATTGCATCAAAAGGTGGTTTGACTTGTTAAAACTACTGGAATAGCATGAAGTGTTAGGTCGGTTGGTTAGTCTGGCTAGACTGACATCAGCTACAAACAACTTCCTAGTTCAGCTACATTGTGATTTTGGATCAGATATAGTGTTCTACAGATTGTTTCATGAATACTAGTGGTTCTTACAAGGTTTTTCCCAGAAAACGCAAGGCAAAGCAAAAAATGGAGAAAATGTGTTTTACAAAAACACACAAACAATATGTTGTGGATTGTAAAAAAAAAAGTGCGAAAATAACAAAAAGAGAACAGATGTAGCTTACCAGGTTGAAGAGGAAGGAACTGGAAAATGGAAATGGCACCAGAAGCAAGAACACGAACCTTTTTTCAGTTGCAGGTTGAAAAACGATGATAGCTTAGGAGGAAGAGGGAGAAGAGTGTGAATAGTAAAGTGATGGATTCAAAACCTTAGGGTTTGTTTTGGTGAAAGGCCCAAACTTTGGGCGAGACTGTTCAAAAAACACGGAGTACGAAGGCGGCGTGACAGCTGCATTGGGCCAATCGGAGTGTGCTACGTGTCCTTGGAATGAGAAACGATTTAGTTGCTGCAATTGAAGAGATGCTTTTAACCGGACAGTGTTGTAGCTCGGTTGAAAAACTAAATTTTTTTAGCTCGGTTGGGAGGCTAAAACTTTTTAGCTCAGCGGGTAACGGGTAATCCCTATCATGCTGTGCAGATGGAATTAAGAGGCAATTGAGAGGGCAATTTATATATATAAATTGGGTCGAGCTGGGTAATGGACCGTTGTGAGCCACATTAAGAAGGGCGGAGTAAAAAGGGCCTTGGCGTTAGCCCAGTCCCCAAAAGGCCTTGTTGTTATCCCGGTCCAAGAGAGTGTTACAGACAGCCCGGTCACCATACTCAAAGTTAGCCCGGTCGTGGCATGTTGCGGTTAGCTCGATCAAAACCTTGCTATTTCTTAGCTCGGTCTAAACGCACCATGGTTTGTAGAGGAGAAGCCGAGGTAAGAGTAGTGAATGGACGAAACCGAACTGGCTTTAGTTCGGTCTACTCTGCGGCTTAGCATAGCCATGCTTACCTCGGTTATATTGGGATCCGACCATGGTAAAACCATCTCACTTGGTTTAAGCAGTGAGGGGGGTGTTGAAGGATAAGCATTATCTTTCAGGAATGTGATTCCTAGGGAGATTCTACAGGGAGGAGTAAGAGTCCTACTAGGATTGTGTCACACGGAACCTATAAAAGCTCATAACATCACCTATGGAGAGGTAACGCAACTTTGATTCTCGAATACACAGAACTTTTGTTTATTTGTCTATTTTGCTGACTTAGGCATCGGAGAGGTATCCGGCACACATCCGTCAGCTAGCTCACATTTGTGTTTTCAGGGAATAAAGCGACGTCGTACAGAGGAGCGCAGACTTGATCAACAGGATTATACGATAAGGTTTATTTCTTTCCCGTACATAGAGTTATGTAATTTTTTACGGTGGTACTATATATACTAATTAATGTACTAACTAGTATACCAACACTAGTTATAAAATTATTATTAACCTCACTCATTAATCACATTACAAATCTCAAAAACTTTTTAAATTATACCACATCATTAATTGGTACACTAATCAGTACACTAATTAGTGCATATATCATTATTCAATTTTTTATTGAGAAATATCACTTTAATTTTCTAAGCTATAAAAACGTATAAATGGATTTATTAAAGTATTGAAAAATATTACTTTGTCCATTAAATTATAAAAACGTAATTCCCTATATTATAAAAGCGTATAAATTTGACCTTCTAACAGAATGGATTAAAGTAAAATACGTCAATAGTTTTGAAGGTTCATTTGTATGCTTTTATAATTTAAGAGTCAAAGAAATACTTTCCAATAGATTAAAAGGTCTCCATATAAATAACCTAATTTTTTAAGTCATACTATTAATTAGGCACACTATCAATATAAAATTTCCAAAACCCATGATAATTACTCCTTACATTTAGCAAATACTAATGTTCCATTTGGTTTAGTTTTTTAAATGAGTTTTGAGTTGTATTTTGAAATAAGTTGTTAAAAAGAGTTTTGAAAGTTAAAAATTTATTTGGTTATGAGTTTTGAAAATAATTTTTGAATGATTTGTAATTTTTTTTTTAGTTGAATAGATGGGTGTGAGAGAAAATTTGATTGATTGATGTGTAAAATATGACATAATGATAGAGAAGAGAGGAGAGAAAAAAATAGAAGGAAAGAGAAGAGAGAAAATTGAGTATTGAATTATATTTAAAAATTGTATTAGCCAAACAATTTTTTTTTTTTTTTAATTTTTGATTCAAATCATATTTTAAAAACTAAGAGGATCTCCAATGGAGCTGTTATACAACTTACTAAGGCCTCGTTTGGGAACAGGCTAATTTAGTAATTTTTTGGCTATTTGGCTAAAAAGGTAGGTAAAAAAAACTTGTATGTTTGGGATGACTTTTTGACTAATTACGAAAATATGTGCAAAAAGTAGAGAGAAAATAGAATCTTTGACTTTTTGGTATGAGTTGTTGACTTTTTGACTAATTTAGTAACTTTTTAGCTAATTGACTAAAAAAGTAAGTCCCCAAACGGGGCCTAAAGCTAAAATTTGACAGAAATGACAAACAGAGGGTCTCCAATGGCCTGTTATCCTACTTGCCAAAGATAACATATGCCATATTTGTTCTCAAATTTGGCAAGTGGAATAGCAGCTCCCAAACTTGCCAGATCAGCAAATATCGACAGAAATTTGGTACCAAATTCAGTTCAAAAAACAGAATTGAAACAGTAGGGAACCCAATTTTCAGAATCAAACCCAAATTTGGTTTCTCTAAAATTTTTAATTTTTTTAATAATTTATCGCCAAATCAGTCAATCCAAATCATATGGTATGCATTCACAATAAATCAGCAAATAAACCAAAAATCAAAATAAAATGGATGAACAAAAGTTTATGGATGAAAAAAAATTAAACAAAAAATCAAAATAAATAATTAAGAAAAATTGAAAAAAAATACCAGATTGTGTTCTTTGAAGAACCTTCTGGAGATGCTTGAGTTCTTTGAAGATTTAGTTTGAATCCATTGCCAGATTTGAGTTTCAAAAATCACGATCACCTCATATCCACATCAACAACCAGAAAAATTAAGAAAAAATCAAAGCATATATATATATATATATATATGAGTATGTATATAGATGGAGATCGTACTAGAGACAGAGAGTAGACAAATCGGAGGTAAAGACTTGGAGACAGATCAAAGATCGTACCACAGACAAAGAGAGAGAGATCATAGAGTAGACAAATCGGAGAGTAGAGAGATCGGTGAAGACCTGAGCTCAAGGACAGAGACACTCAGACACAAACAGAGAGACACTTTTGGATGAGGGAGGAGAATGAGAGAGTGAGAGTGTACGGCCCCAAAATAATCCCACAAATCCTTTACATCAATTCCCCTTCCAAGTACAAAATAATAATAACCATGTTCCTTTACATAATTTCAAATGTTATACAATAGAAATCTCACATGTGATTATACATTCATTTGACGAAATAGTACATGAATCTATAGCATGTAAAATCATTAAAACAAAACGAATAAAGCCCTCAATGGCTTACAAGTTCCAAGGCAATAGCCCCGTTACACAAAATGGTCTCTCAGACCCATACACCTTAGCCCTTGGCTTTACAAAAAGAAAATTCACAACAAAATAAAGAGCAATCTACTCTTCACAAGAACTTATCCACACCCTCAATTCGGCGGGATCATAACACCTTTACCTGCACCCAAAACCCATAGAGGTGAGCATAAAGCCCAGTAGAGAATTCTCACAAATTATATACAGTTATGCCCATTCCCTCAACATTAAAAATGCAAATGTAAAGCCATGCAAGTGCCAATAATGAAGGAAAATTTTATTTCAATGCACTGTTTAGAAATCATCATGTTCATCATAATATTTTCCAATATCTTCAATTTCACAATTTCCAATATTTAAATCAATAGGGGCGGTAAATACGACACTGGTAATTCCTAGGCTGGTGTCTGCAAGTAGACTCTACGAGTACTACCAAACTGTCATTTTTACCGGTATTAACCGGAAGGCTCGACACTTATCCGTGCGGGTTTCGGGTCTTTCACCATGGACACTCAGGCCAACTTATCAAATCATCTACATCCCCTATCCGAACTTACCACCGTATTTACACCATACACATTTCCGTTGTTCTCATTACAATAGATATGTTCTTTTCATGAAATGAATGATTTCCATTCAAATTACGCAATGCATGATAGTTAATCAAATGAATATGCAAGATAATAAATTTCCATGTTTTACGGCCTTTCTCCGTTTCCAAATGGCATAACAACAATAACATCCAAATGCATGTTTCATTTCCTCATTTCCATGTTATTTCGCAAAATAACCATGTGTCTTCAACAAACAACAACAATTTCTCATCAATTTAATCCTTTCAAAGCCACACGTGAGGTTTTCAAATATCAACCTCCATTATTCATGATTCTCACAATCCCTTATGCACAACAATTTGTCATTTCATAGCAATATATATATTCAAGTACTTAACAATAATTTCTCAACAAATTCATCTTACCTTTAATCATGGCTTTCTAAAACAAGTTCTCCTTATCTACATGTCAAAAACTTTCCATCTTTTGCAACCACATTATGAAATCTACATACACTCATCCTTTATCACAAGAAAAGAAAGAATTTCATGGACTTTCCTATATGTTCCAAAAATCCCCAATTTTTAGGGTTTTCATCATAAATCCAACACATTCTCATTCATCTTCATGACACAAAATAATAAAGGGTTTCACAACTATTTTCATGTTTTCTCAAAATCCCCAAATTCTAGGGTTTTTCCTCAAGACAATCCCCTCTCATTTCTTGGTGAAAACCCTCATTAAAACATTTTTCTTAGATCAACAAGATGGAACCCTCAAAGATTGACCAACATTTTGAAAGTTTAAAGAAAAACCCTCTTTTAAAGAAAAACCTCTATATTTTTGAAATCACAAAGTTAAAATCATCAAAACTAGAAGAAAGCTCTTGAATCATCATCAAAATAGCAAAACTAGTATATATAACTCAAGAATCCCTACCTCAAGCTTATTGATGAAAGATGGGATGAAACCCTAGAGCCAAAATGGTTGATCCCTCACTTTGCACTACACCACAAAGAACCCTAGCTCTTGATCTTCAAGGTTTAGAGGAAGATGATGAAGATCTTGGCCCCAAAGTTTGCAAATCAAAGAGTCTTAGATGTTTGAGGGGTTTTCTAGAGAGAAGGGGGGAGGAAAATAGGGTTTAGAGTGAGAGAAAAATAAGCAAAATGTGTGATACATTCGGACCAAAATGTTATAAAAAAATAGGGCTCGGACTGCCCAGTTGGCCACTCGTGCAGCCCACCTTGACCGCTCGTGCGGCCCATTTCAGAATGCTCAGCTCACTGCCTCAACCTTCACCGCACATGTGGCCTAGCGCACCGCTCGTGCGGCCCATCACCGCACGTGCGGCCCTGGCCCAACCTCTCACCAACTCTACTTCGCCCTCGGGCCCTCTAGACTCACCTGCACACTCTCCGGAACCAGCAAAATTTAACTCCGAATGAAATAAGAACTAGAAAGCCGTTTCCGGACATTTCAATCCAACGAAAGTAAAAAGGAAACGAAGCGAAGAAAGAAGAAGGGAAAAGAGAAAAAGAGAACCAGCCGTCACAAAGAGTGAAAACAACTTCATAGGTAGAGACAGAGAGAGACGTTTTGATCATGAAGGAGGAGAAGGGATTGGTTTGAGGAGAAGGAAGACAGAGAAAGTGAGAGGGAGAGTGAAAATAGAAAGAGGGGGAAGACAGAGTGCGAGAGTGAAAGAGTGAGAGGGAGACAGAATGAGAGAGGGGTTTCGATCATGGAAGAGGAGAAAGGATAGTGGTTTGAGGAGAGGAAGACAGAATGAGAGGGAGAGGAAGAGGGTGGATATTAGAGTGAGAGGGAGAGGGTGCATATCAACCATTCATGCTTGGAGTACATGGACGGTGGAGATGCTCTCATTGTGTATAGAAAGGGCCGTTGGGCTCTGTTTGGTATTAAAAAAAATAAAAAAATAAAAAAATTGGTGATTGTTTATTTTTTATGTGTAGTTAAAAAAAATTTATTAAATATGAAGTGATATGTTTTTTGGTGGGGTGAATTATATTTAATTTTTTTTTCCAATTTTTCATTTTTTATTTTATTTTTTATATTTTTCTAGTTGAGAATAATATAAATATATAATTTTTGAGTGAATTATACTAACAGTCCCTATAGTTTGGAACTTGTGTCACTTTGGTTCCTGAGTTTTTAATTGTGACACATTCGACCCTGAATTTTGAATCTTGTTCCAAATAAAGACAATTGAAATACCATTGTTTAATTTCAAGGGCAAAATTGTCAATTTAATAAAATATAAACTAATTTGACAAAAATAAATGTCAAAAAAATATTTTTAATTTTTTAAAAATTATTTTTATCCACCAATGATAAAATTATGTAAAATTGATAAACATTAATAAAAATTACATGATTAATTTTTAAAAATTAATTTTACATGATTATCATCCAAACACATAATAAAAATTAATTTGGTAAAAAAAATAAATAAAAGTCTAAAAGATTTATCAATTTTACATAATTTTATTTTTAGTGGATAGAAATAATTTTTAAAAATTCAAAAATATTTGTTTGATATTTATTTTTGTCAAATTAGTTTATATTTTATCAAATTGACGATTTTACCCTTGAAAAATCTAATGATATCTTCAATTGTCTTTATTTTAAATAAGATTCAAAATTCAGGATCAAATGTATTATAATTAAAAAGTTAGGGATCAAAATGACACAAGCCCCAAACTATGGGGACTATTAGTGTAATTTGCCCTATAATTTTTTTTTACAAACAGGTAAAAAAATGTCATAAAAGACAAAATAAACAAAAATAAAATCACAAAAAAACCTATACTTAAACAACACCTATAAACTTAGATGGAAAATTGGTTGAGATTTGCTAAAATAACAAATAACTATTAGAGTACCATTGTTATAATTTGACAAAATAATATTATTTATTATCAAATTATAACAATAACAATAGTATTATAGCAATAATAATTAAAGATGCTCCAAGCCAAACATTACCTAAAAATTCTCCAAGTTGGTGGGTGTCCCTACATGCAGGTGGTGGAAGTCCCTAGCTCCTTAAAAAGAGAGAGAGAGAGAGAGAGAGAGAGAGAGAGAGCACAAATTATTTCTTTAAAAGCGAGCATAAATTATTCGAATCCCAAATACAAGTGGATATAATGCTTGATATTTCGTGACTCTCATCAATGAAAAATCAAGTATTAGAGCATCTCTAATCCAATCTTTTTATTAAGAGGATGTAAATAATGTTTTTTATTTAAAAAGTAAATATAAAAGATGTTACTATTCATTCGAATTCCAACCACAAACCTTCACAACCCTTCATCTTCTCTTTATCAAAAAGTAATTTTTGTTCATCAATAAATATTTAATTTTAAAATTTTTGTAAAATATATTTAATATTATACTCATTTTAAAGGTATGATTTCATACTTTTTAATGATGCAAATTTTATAAAAATTAAATTTAAATATTAAAAGTTATTTGTAATATGATAAAAAAATATAAAATGAATAATGTTTTGAAGGGCATCCTCTATTTTTCATCTTCCCTCCAAATATGGAGGATCAACTCATCCTCCTCTCAAATAGAGATAGATTTAGAGGATGGGTTGGAAGAGCAAATCTTTCATATTTGAAGTTATAGAGGATGCATTGGAGATACTCTTACAACCGAGGGAAGTTTCCTCTACATAGTGGATTGGGAAAGTTATATCTCAGTCATATTTTTTACGATTAATGAGAAATCATAAGTAGATTATCCTTTGTTCTAATTAATTACTAAAGATAAATAAAAATATTTTATTCATAAATTTTTTTTGTTATGTGATTAATTTGTAAAAAATTCATTTTTACAGGATCATATGTTATTTAATCCAAAGCTTACTCTTTTTTGTTTTGTTTTGTTTTGTTTTGTTTTGTTTTGTTTTTTTTTTTTTTTTTTTGAGATAAGGACTCGCATTGAAAAGTCGCTAAAAAAATCACCGACAGCGACAATTGATGGCGATGAAATGCACAGATAAGTGATATTAAACAAATAGGCGAATATTTGAATATATAGTTGGATATTAAATAGATAGTTTAATAGATAAATGATACATGTATAAATAATTGACATTTAAACATATATGTTCTATGGAGTTCAAAAAAAAAATATATATATATATATATATGTGGATTATATTTAAACAAATAGAAAGAAACCTAAATTTTAAATGGATAAATATTATTTTGAACAAAAAGTCTTTTTGATTAAAAAAAAATTAAATTAACAATTTCATAAATGAATCTCTTACTTAAATCTCTTGATTTTAAGGCCAAGTTTGGCATCCTTCAAAAAATCTAAAAAGTCAAAAAGTCACTATCCTATTTAAGTCGCATCATCTTATTTAAGTCACATCACCTCTCTAACACATCACTTCAAACCCAACCCAAATCCAATCCATATTTCATAAAAAGTCAAAAAGTGCACTTATTTAGTCTTTTCAAACTTAATTTTATTTATTTATTATTATTTTTTTATATTTTAAAATTACTCAAACTTATTTTAAGAAGTAAATTAAAAGTTAATTTTTTAATTTTTTTTTAAAAAACATATGTAACTCAAAGCAATTATAAAAAATTAAAAAACTGACTTGTAACTGTGTTGTAAAAATAGACATTAATAATTACTTACAAATAGGAACAGAGGAGTTATTGGGACCTGTGGTGTTATCTTATCTCTTACGTAAGGTGTAACGGTGACATCAACGGTTATGGGAAAGGGTCCAATTAAGTAACGGGAGCCGTAATAAATTCCCAACTGCCAATCAGAGATCAGAGTTCCAATCTCGGGGGCCTGGATTGCTTTGCATGTGCACCACTTTCAAGAAAAATACTTGGGAGCACTAATTAGTGCTCCCACTAATTAGGTGGCAGTGGGTCTCATCATTAATGATGTGATGTTTTGATTTTGGAGTTATATATATATATTTTTTTTTACTTTTTTAATACATTAATACTATTAGTAATGATGTTTTTAATGGGATGAATCATTGTTGCCACTTTCAATCACCATGGCCATGCCATGTGCATTGCTGATCACGTATCTTCACTGATACTCAGAGCAAATGCACTTTCCAAAAATAGAAAGCAACCATTAAAGTCTAGACAAAAGTCTCAGTGCCATAAAAATGCTGATTGGGTAAAGTATGGTCTCTCTATCCGCACTGCTAAAAGATAATAATGTGCATGTGCACCGAAAGGCAAGATTTGATGAAAAAGTAAAAAGTAAAAATAAAAAATGAAAAAAGAATAGACATGGTTAAAATTTTAAATTATGTTTAATTGAGTTAAAAAATAAATAAAAAAAAGAACCTAGTGAATTTAAAAAGCAAAAAGTATGATTGTATTTTTCTATCATTTTTTCATGTATTTTCTATTATAATCAAATAAAAAGTAGAATTACATTTCTTTTTTTCTTTTTTTTTAACGTTTCTTTCATCAAATCTTCTAACTAAATACAATTTTAATATATTCTTGGCAACTGAAAAATCTTGTAACTCTTTGATTATGTATAGATTTTTTTGGTAAGGCAAAAATGATAACAAGCTGTGAGATGGAAAATGTTATTTCATAATAAATTTTGTATTAAAATAATGTGATAGTGTCATTTGTGTAATTAAAAATATCTGAATAAGTTATTCGTATTTTGCTTTAAATATTACTATCAAGGCATATTAAATTTTAATATAAACAATTAAAACGAGATTCATCCTTTAAGTTTTCTTAATTTCAGATGTTCAATCATTTTTTATATTGTATATAATTGGGTAATAGAATTTTATTTGAAAATTAAATCAATTTTAAAAAATATATTTATGCTTAACTTGTTTTTATAACAACTTTTAACGAGTCCTATACCAATCAAACTCTATTAACTTGATTTGTTTAACAATTATATTTGCTTTTTTTTTTCTTTTTTTTGAGGGGTGTGAAAGTTTATCCCTGAAGGAAATATCACCTTATCTTATCTAGTAGTAGGAGTGGCAGCACAAACTACAAGTGAACTTTGTTTACACGCTTCTCTATTTATTTCCTCTTAAATATTTTGATCCAACAATCAGTCCTATTTTCGTTTGCTTATGTGGCCAACTCAACTAACCATCCTAGTTGGAGTGCATTTGGGAACGGTTGGTGGGGCCCAGTACCCTAGCCAGCCCAAATAATAAGTGCAGAACTTATTCACATTGATAATTTAAATCATCAATGTCATGAATTTTATAATAAAAATTATTTATACAAAAACTTAATTTTATCATATATATATATATATATATATAGGGTAAGGAAAATTTTGTGGATCCTAAATAAACTATCAAATTTTCTACCAAATCTCTCGTATGCGTGTGGAACTCACACAAATCACGTGTCGGTCACCTATGTGAGAGGTTTGGAGAAAATTTTGGTAATTTATTTAGGATCCCTAGTATAACTCATAGGGTAAACTATCAATAAGTCTTAATCGTTAGGCATTTCCACCAAGTCTTATTAAAAATAAGGTCTCGTTTGAGAACATGCTATTTTAGTAATTTTTTGACTTTTTGACTAAAATATGAAATAAAAAAACTAGTATGCTTGGAATGACTTTTTTATTTTTTACGAAAAGATGTGCAAAAAGTAAAGACAAAAGGGAATCTTTGACTTTTTAGAATAGGTTGTTGGCTTTTTGATTTTTTTAGTGACTTTTTAACTTTTGGGTTAAAGAGTGATGTTGCCAAACGAGGCCTTGTATAATCGTCGCTAAAAGAAAAAATTGTGATAATTTTTTACATATGTCATTAAAGATTAACAATTAATGACTTTTTTTGTCACGATTTTATAAATTATCGCTAAAACTTATAATTACTGATTTTTTTTTGTGACGAATTTTTCAAACCGTCACTAAAACTTATAATTAGTGACATTTTTTGTGTCAATTGATTGGTCGTTTCACACACCAAATATAAACATTAAACTATACTAAATTCCTTAGAATATCGATAAGTCGAGGTATCGATCCACAGGGATAAACGGGAAATTAAACTAATTTAATTTTTAAATTGTTAAATTCTTAAATTAATTTTGATGAAAAAGATGATTGTTCATAACCTAATAATAATTAAATTAAATAAAACGATTAAACTAGCAATTAAAATTGAAATTAGAATTACTCAATATGGAAAAAACTAGGGTAATGAATTTGCCACTAATTACATAAATAAGGTTTCAATTTGAAAATCAATTATGCTATGGTTCAAGCTAAATAATACTTCGCAACTACAAGTTCGAAGCATTGATTAAGAGAGTCATCACGTTTAATGTATAGGCACGAACCATCTCAAGTAGTATGAGACATTCACTCTAAAATAGGATAGCAAAACGACTCGTCCCTTGTAGTATTGCTTGTCTCATACCTTGAATATGAAAGAAAAGAAAACCATTGTATGAAAAGTATTCAACAATCTCAGAAAATCGAATACTCGAAGAAATAATGGAAAATAAATATTTGAAACCTCTTAAACACCATACAATTGTTCAAACCATTACATAAAAGAAAATTAAAAAGAAAACTTCTTTACATAGCTAGGGTTTCATCAAAATCCTAGAAAGAGGAGCCTAACCACTCATGGAGGAGTGGAAAGAGGTAGAGGGAGAAGAAGCCACCATGGGAGACCTTCTTCAAGCTTCAAGTTATTTTTCTCCAAACCCTAGCCTCTCTCTTCTTGGAAAAAATATTAGAACCCTAAGTTAACCTATTTTTCTTGCTTTTATTCTCAGTAGAACAAATCCAAAATTCTACGTATGCATCCCTAGGTGGGCTGCTCGAGCACCCAAGTGGGCCGCTCAAGTGGTAGTGGACCGCATGTGCGGTGGAGCTTGGCCACACGTGCGGTGAGGTGGTTGGCTTGGACTTTTCGCTTTTCGCCTGAAGAATCTACTTTCGCACCCTTTTTTTATTGAATTTACGTATTTCCTACCAAATCTGTACAAGTATACAAAACACATCATCTTCACCAAATAAACAAAATTGAAAGAGTATAAATGTAACTTAAGCGACCTCAATGCGATACCTTTTAACCTACATCACATCCCCCAACTTACATTTTGCTAGTCCTTAAGCAAAACATTAGAAATAAGAAAAAGAAAATACTCTAAGCCACTTTCGTAGGAATCACGATTGCATTTAGCATATGCAACAAGCCTTTCAACCACAAAGTTATCCCAAGTGGACGAGTAAAGTCTCGTGAGGGTTTCCAAAAATGATACCCACAAACATTAACTTATTCACATCTATCCAACAGCAATCAATCATACTACACCACTCAAGAATTAACTTACGTGTCACTACAGTGCAATATTAAGACATGATGAGTCATTGAAGGCACAGTAGACAAGTATGAATGAATCTATTGAGTAAAGATCGCAATTCAGTATTACACAAATCAAGTTCTATGTACTTGTGAATGCTAGTAGAACACATCATCAGTAACTTCGGTGTAATGTGCAATCTCCATAACTAGTTAACTAACCACTATAATAGCCTAGTGTAATCCATAATAACCCCCAACATATACAAACAAGATTAAACTTTTGTAGCCTGATCCATTAAGCTTTCTAATCAACTCATGTAACAAGCATTGGGCCAATGACTCCCAAGCCAAACGATTTTAGGGCACTACGTGTGAAGACACTCCTACGGGCTTAATAACTCGAGTTAAAGAGGCTACGAACCCAAGCAAGTCAGTTTTTTATTTATTTATTTATTTATTTTGAGAATCAAGGCTAGTCATTTATTCTTTTCTGCAGCACTAGCAATTATCAATTATGTACACTAGGGATTATAATAGAAAGGTCACCGCTATGATAGTGTGTTCATATGAATCAAGGCATACTTATGATAAGTGCACTAATACCACAATCACAAATAACTATTCTAGTGCAAATATCACATGCGAGTGTTTATCTAATAAACCATTTTCATATAAGTCTACTATGCTCCCCAATTAACATATGCAAATATCATCAGCCTACTAGCAACAAGTCGACATCAAGTGAAGTAGTGCAATCAAGTGAAGCAGGTATAAGTATGAATTATGAGCCAAATAGAAATGCACAAAAGAAAATACCCTCATCCCCCAACTTGAATATGACATTGGCATCTATGGAAACAAATGCGAAGTAAATATTAAAGAGAGAGAATATTACCAGACATTGTAGGTGTACATCCAGCAAGGCGCACACACTTTTTTTTCTTTTTTTTTTTGGTGACTGATATACCACACTAAAAACACACAAAATAATTAATAAATAAATAAAACTAAAATCCTCAGGTTTCCTCCCAAGAAGAGCTAAATTTATTGTCTTCAGCCAAATATCAACACAAACTTATTTTCGCATTTTCTTCCAATTTATGAGATATAGGTCCCTGTAACGAAAATAAATCAACTCGTCCAACAGTGCCGGACTAGGTTGTAAATGAATTGTGGGAAGAGGATTCACGGAGTGGAGAAATATGTCTGTGAAAAGTATAGTGTGTATAGTAATCTCATGGGTGGACACAATAAGATCAAAACCAAAAATAAAATCCCACCCATACTGATTTACTTTATCACTATAAGTTTCTACAATTAAGTCCCTTTCAATTTCTTCCACATGAAAGGCCAAAACTGTGAGGAGAGTTTCTGTCATATCTATGGGTGTAACGGTAGGCTCAAGTGACAAAAATACTAACTCCATATCAGTTATTGGATCACTGGAGAGATGTGTGGTGGCTTCACTAGGTTCAATTTGCAGCTCTTTTTCAAATATCTCACAGCATGCACTCTTATGAAAGTCTTGAATGAGTTGGTCAAAAGAAATCCACACCTCAGGTGGGAACATTTCAAAATTTTTAGTTGACCACATTGTGTCTACAAATTGACTTGTTTGAGAGTTCAACCAACTGTAAAAGAAAGTAATGAGTTGAGTCATTTTGTAGCCATGTTGTGGACAAGCATCTACATAGCTTTTTTATCGTTTCCAACAATGACAAAATAACTCATCCGCTTCCTGAGTAAAATTTATTTATTTATTTATTTTTTTTTAGGAAGGATAAGGTCAGATGGAGGTTGTGATTCTTTCCATTTAAAATAAACCAACATATTTATCCAATTCAAGGCTGACAAGAACGGCGCCCGTGCATACACCACTCACACACACTCTAAGTTCCGACTCTTGTGCACTAGTTATGAAAGCAAAATACCAAAAAGGAAAAATACTCACAGCGGTTTAACGAAAACACTTTACTCGTCTTGCGGGTACTTGACGTGTAGACCGTTGTCTCCAATTTCCACTTAAGCTCTTTTTTTCTTCTTAGCACTTTGGTGCTTTGCTTGCGAGTATTTACTTCTTTTTTTTTTTCTTTTAGTACTTTAGTGCTGCAATTTGTTTTTAAAGCTCAGTTGTGCTCCGCTTGCACTTCAGTGATAGCTCCACTTACAAAAACTCTGCACACTTAGCAACACGAAAACATAATATCCTAAACTAAAAATTAAATAAGAATATAATTTTAAATTAATTAATTTCGCCAGAAATCCCCGACAACGATGCCAAAATTTGATGGGCCATTTCACACACCAAATATAAACACTAAACTATACCAAATTCCTTAGAATAATGGTAAGTCCAAGTATCGATCCACGGGGACAAATAGAAAATTAAACTAATTTAATTGTTAAATTCCTAAATTAATTTTGATGAAAAAGCTGATTGTTCATAACCTAATAATAATTAAATTAAATAAAGCGATTAAACTAGCGATTAAAATTGAAATTGGAATTACTAATTGTGAAAAAACTTAGGGTAATGAATTCACCACTAATTACATAAATAAGGTTTCAATTTGAAAATCAATTATGCTATGGTTCAAACTAAATAACACTTCGCAACTACAAGTTCGAAGCATTGATCAAGAGAGTTATTACGTTCAATGTACAAGCACAAACCATCTCAAATAGTACGAGTCGTTTGCTCTAAACTACGATAGCAAAACGACTCATCCCTCGTAGTATGGCTCGTCTCATACCTTGAATGTGAAATAAAAGAAAACTATTGTATGGAAAGCATTCAACAATCACAAAAAGCCAAATACTCAAAGAAATAATGAAAAATAAATATTTAAAACTTTTTAAACACCATACAATTGTTCAAACCATTATATAAAAGAAAATAAAAAAGAAAACATATTTACATAGCTAGGGTTTCATCAAAACCCTAGAATGATGAGCCTAGCCACTCATGGAAGAGTGGGAAGAGGTAGAGCGAAAAGAAGCCACCATGGGAGACCTTCTTCAAGCTTCAAGTTATTTTTCTCCAAACCCTAGCCCCTCTCTTCTTGGAAAAAATATCAGAACCCTAGGTTAGCCTATTTTTCTTCCTTTTATTCTCAGCAGAACAAACCCAAAATTCTGCGCATGCATCCTTAGGTGGGCCACTCGAGCGGTGGGAGCTTGGCCGCACATGCGGTGAGGTGGCTGGCTTGGATTTTTCGCTTCTTGCTTGGAGAATCTACTTTCGTGCCCTTTTTGATTGAATTTGCATATTTCCTGCCAAATCTGTACAAGTGCACAAAACACATCATTTTCACCAAATAAACAAAATTAAAAGACTATAAATGTAACTGAAGCAACCTCAATGCGGTACCTTTCGGTCTACATCAACAAATTTCAATCTGTCGTTGAAAATTAGTTGTGGCATTTTTAATAGTGTATAATGGAAAACGTCATTAATTATCATAAGACCTATTGGACAATAAGTTCACTTAGTATGACCTATATATAAGTTCCCCATATATATAAACACCGGAACAAATCATATTTTCTTATCCATTCTATAAAACAAAAAACGATTTGCTTCCGTATTTATAGTTGTCTGATAGAGTTGATTTTTTACGCGAATAATTTTTACTATGAAACTTACAAAGTAGACCGTTCAGATCATTTGTATGTGGCCAAGTTAAAGCCTACAGGAAGGGTATAAACGAATGTCAAGAGATGAAATATGGAGATGAGCTTATCCCTAACTTATACCTATTATCTTATAAAATTATTAAAAGGGTAAATATTATTTTTTTAAAATGTGATATAATCATATGATTATTGATGTTCAATCATGTTTAACAAATCATACAAATTCAATAATTTAAATCAATAAAGTGAGTCTCAAAATGGGATCATCGAACCCACCAATACTCTTCAATTAAAATTAATGTTGAACGTAACAATAACACATCACTAACCACAAAATAATCATAAATGGAAACTGTGATCCCCCGCTGCAAAGCGAAATTGCTTATTAAATAGAAATACTACCCCGTGACATTACTATCACTGTTATATCTAACATATATATACACATGCCAAACTGAAGAGAAATTAAACCCTCTTTATTTCTCCATCTTCCATCCATCCAATCAAGGAAAATTAAACCAAAATCCAATCAACAGAAGCATATAAATTCTTTTCTGAAAAAAAAGCATATAAATTCTGGGTGATTCAACAGATGAGCATTAGTTTCTTTTTCTTTTCTTTTTTTTCCTTTTCAGCTAAGGTAGAGAGTCCAAAGATGGAAAATATGGAAACCATTGGCTACAATTTGCATAAAATACAACAAAGCATTCTTGTTATCAAAAAACAAAAAAGGCATTCTTGAAGTGAAATAACTCTTTATTACAAGTATTGTTTCAGCCAAATTCAACAACACAAACCTATGATTTCTATTCTGAAAATTATGTATAAAAACTTTGACATATTGACTACAAGTAAAACCTGGAAAGCAGCCGACACGGCAGAACTCAGTTGACACTCAACATAGCACTACTGCTTCATGAAACTAAAATATCGATCGATCACCCAAATGAAAAAATGAATTTAAAAAAAAAAAAAGAAAAAAAAAGAAAAAGAAAAGAAAAAAAAAAAAAGTGGAAATTAGGCGCAACAGAAACCAGAACGGACATATCAACCGGCCCACTGTAACACATGCCTTCCTGTATGTACTTGGTACGGATATTGGCTTCGTCTTCAAATTTGTTGAGGCCCTATTTCACAGAACTGTATATTTCTTGAACGTCTTTGGCTAACAAAGTCTTACTTTTCTCCAGAATGCCTAGCTGAGACCTGTGTGTCTACCAATCTTGCTTCACGCTTTCTCTTACTTCTGGAGGTGCGTTTTGATCTGCGTGCTCGAGTTTTCATAATATGTTTCTCCCTGTTTTCCTCGATTTCAATCCTTTTTTCATTAGCTGGAAGTTCAGGAGGAGAATCTGGCCATGGTGTGCGTTTTGCCGGGACAGTGACCTCCAATGGGGGATCAATGATCCATCTGTATGAAACAAAAGATAATACTCAAATGACATGCAGAGGCAAAACTGATAAAGTCTAGCTAATGCGAATAAGATAATAAATATTGTTTCATACTTGTATGTAATATTACTCGGATTAATCAAATCGGGACACACACCTCGTATGAAGTTAAGGGCAAAATATTGAACACACATTTCAAGCTTGAACACACTTTTTGATAATTACTCGAATAACACAGTAAAATAATTTGACAAAATCTTAAGCACCAGATTATCCACAAAAATGCATGCCATTACTAAGTTGTGGATCTTTTGCGGTTTTCGAAGTATCAAACTGGCAGCATATCACAGAACAACATAAATCTACTAGTTTATCAACTAGAGCTGATAATAACAATAATGGAATTCAATTCACGGTTGAGATAGTTTGAGAAGCAGAACTTGTATCCCATTGGCTACCAGATGCTCGGGACCACACTCTTCTCTATCATGGGTATTTTTGGTCTTTTTACACTTGTGAGAGAAAAAGTATGTGACACCAACATTTCCTGGTGTGCGGCATTATAATTTTCCAAAAAAAAAAAAGGGAAAAGAGTAAATGTATGATGAAATTACAGTTAGCTACTCTATTTAAAATCTGCCTCAAATTATGGTCATTGTTTTGTTGTAAGTCAAAATATTGCAATTATATACACAATGAGTCAATGACACATAATAATTACCAACTACAATCAAATGTGACCCATACTATGGCTTAACCTTTGAGATGAGCCATCAAATTTTAACTCTCTGAGAGATCTAACCAGCAAGGTAAGCCAGCTCCTTCTCTACGTACCTTCTCTAGAACAATTCTTCATATCTGTGAATGTTCAACAAATGGGAAGGCACAGATGGGTTTCACAACAAAATTAATGCCAATTTATTTGACATTGAACTCCATAAAATTAGGAATGTAACCGTAAAATAATGCATGTGATGGGGTTCAAATGAGCACTAGAATACAGAGACACACATCTATTGTGAGGCAGCCATTAGCACATAAGGAAAGCAACGTATATGGATGATTGTGTGTTTTATTTCAATAGCATTGCTTCCAGGTTAATATTGTGGTATTTTCCCTAGAACAAATAACTCTGTTAGCAAGGATCAAATTTTCGTTTTGGTCAACTCAGAAACGGTAACATGACGGAAGAAGATAAAAAAATTGGAAACATGAACCAAATAAAGTGTTATCTGTATGAGTTTTAAAAGCCAATATTTCAACAATTGAACACGATTGAGGGCTATACATTCATTTTAGACTAGAAAAAACTACACTATAATTAGCTAGTAAATGTCAATGTTGATCTACATTACACGGACTTGCCAGTTTTGGCAACATACCCGTGTCAACATGGCAACGTACCCGTGTCGACACGACATGGGTACGGGTGTAGAATACAGCAGGGATACAACATGGAGAAAGTGGATGCGGTGGCATACCTGCGATTAGGGCTGAGACTAGGGCTTCGATCGTCTTCGTCACTCTCTTCTCTCACTATCGATCTCGATCGTCTTCGTCTCTCTCTCTTCTCTCATTCTCAATCTCCTCTTCGTCTCTATTTTCTCTCTTATCTCGATCCATTCTCCGTTCTCTCTCTCCCTCTCCGTTTTAATATTTATTTTATATAATATAATTTATCATATATAATATATATAATATAATTTATAAATTATAATTTTTATCATATATAATATAATTTATCATAAACAATAATTTTTATGCCTAAAATAAAAAAATATTTATTTTATCATATATAATAAAATTTTTATTTATTTTTTTTAACAGAATTTATTATTTCTTAACATATAATAAATAAATAAAATAAATCATCTAATTGTTTAAAAGAAATCTATTTAAATCATATACAATTAAAAAAAATCTTAAAAAATCCATAAAATGAAATATCTAATTTTTATTTATTATTTATTTTAACATAATTTATTATTCCTTATTTATTATAATTTTTTATTTATAATATATAACATATCCCCGTACCCGTATACACATTTGGATCCATATCCACGTATCCTCAATTTTTAGTTTTGAAGTGTCTGACCCCCAGATATGCACATGCACCAGCACCCGATACCCACACCCGAGTCCGTGTAACGTAGATGTTGATTGAAAGTACTTGATAAGTAAAATAATGTCAAATATTTCATTCCTATATAAAACCATTTATATATTATATATGATTCCATATTTGATTATTACTGTATACGACTCCTTACCTGAATAGATTGGAAGAACACAAGACTTGATTTGGGTTAGTTTGATTTTGACTCCACGGTCTAATGGATAAGGCACTAGTTCATGGAACTATAAATTTTTGGGTTCAATCCCCATTCGAGTCCTAGACTACACAAGATTTTGAAAAGCGTTTGCAATCACCATAATAGTTGCGGTGACGCGGTAGCGGTTGCGGATGCGGAGTGTAAAGGTCGTAGCGTAATGGTTGCGGTAACTGAAATTGTATTTTTTTAATTTTTTGCACAATTTGAAGAAAACTTACCGATATGCATATATATATATATATATATTTTTTTTTTCAGAATCACATTTATTGGGGTTTAAAATAAATTTTGATCAACTTTTTTTAATTTTTAAGTATGATCCAATATATTTTATTTCAATAGTTAATGATTTTAAAATGTCTACAAATTATTTTTCACCAATACTTGAACTAACTAAATAAAAAATATTCACAATTATTAAATAAAAGGATTATCAAGTAAAAATTGTGCAATAAATTAATAAAAACTTATAAAGAAAAAAATTCATATAAGATTTTTTCTTTGAGTTTGGATCACTTGAGTATTTGTTCTTTTTTTGTAAGCTTTTGTTTTTTTGGAAAAAAATGAAGCTATTTAGAATATTGGAAAAGGGTGTAATGGTGTCTAACGAACCGTTACGGCCATTACGGTACAGCTACGGCCGTTACGTAATACCGAAATGGCTGTTACACATGTAAATTTCCGTTACACCGCTATAGCGGCCGTAATGGGTGGTGGTAATCACCACAACTATTACATAATGACGTTACGTAACGGTTGTGACCGCTTTTTAAAACCTTGCTACATACGCATTCATTAATCCAAAAAAAAAAAAAAGAGGTTCCATGTCATATAATATTTTACATAAAATTGTCATAATAAAGTATTATGTAAATCACAATAAAGAAGGATATTAGAAAAGATAACTTAATATTAATGTTTTTTTTATGGTTAGAGGCTACAATCTGTGGTTCTTTGGTGTGCCATAAACTTTCTTACCATGATCAAGGGAAATGATTCAGAGTAACTGAATCCAATATTTTAAAGAAACCCTCCTAGTAGCACACTTAATTTGCAAATCATGCACTGACAAGCCCTTCATTTAGCAATTTAACATTTATCTGTGTTTGCTTCATTTTACATGCAAGTGTTATGATGTATATGTATGTAATTATGTCTTTGTGCAACTAAATTTTCAAGTATATACATCAAATAAGTTAAGCTAAGGATGACCGAATTTTTTAGCCTTTACTTCATAACCATCTCGTAGCCAGTTAATTTGCTATCACAGCTAGCATGCTACAGTTGCCTTAATGGTTTAGCAAATAAACAAAGCTGCAGCCTAGAGTTGACTATCAAAAACACAAACAGCAACATGCCAACCCAGGCCACCTATTTCTAGCATCTTGCAAGTCCCATGCCAAAGTCCAAGCTATGGTTTTCATCTCCTTCCACACACCCAATTTATTAATTCCACATAATGTAAGGACTAGATGTAAAATGTTTTCATGCTGTGGGCAAGCACATATTGTTATATTTAGATTGTAGGGACAAACAAACTAAAAAAGACAGAGTTAAGGAATGAGTGTATTCTTGAATGGGTAGGAGTAGTACCGACAGAAGATAAGTTAAGAGAGAATAGATTGCGATGGTTTGGTCATATACAACGGAGACTAACAGAAACAGTAGTGAAGAGATGCGAAATAGTAACGGTAGATGCAATTGTTAAGGGAAATGACAGACCTAGATTGACATGAGCTAGTGTAGTAAATAGAGATATAAATCTCCTGAATTTGACTAACTAAATGGCTGTTGATAGAGTTGAGTGGAGAAGAAGTATTCATGTAGCCAACCCTTTTGATGGGACTTGAGACTTGGTTTGATTTGGACAAACAGATTGATGGAAAGGATAGATTATACAACAGTAGACTGGAAAGCAGGATTATTATTATTTATTTTTATATCAGTGGCTACCAGGAATATTGATTATTGATTAACTCGAAATCCATTAAACTTGGTTTACCTATCTAAGCTCTATCATATGGCGATAGTGTGGATAGCAAATTTTATTCACATTATTAGAGTCTGTTGGATCCTCCAAACCAGCAAGTGTGGGTACATTTTACATGTATGCATATATTCATATATTGTGTCCATATTTGTGGTTTAGAGAACATTCCTATGATTTAATCAGGATAAATCTTAATAATTACATCAAACTGATTGTTATCAAAATGATCCTCCAATATTTGATTCTACCAAAAGAAATATCACGTCGAAAAGGCTCAAACAAATGCAATGCTAGGGACAATGGTATATACATACATGCAATCATGTAATATAAAATAAGGTACTTCACATCATTCAAACCATAAAGCAAGGGCCGGTCAACTAAATCAACATGAACACTCAACCATCCATAATCTCATATACTGTCTATAGTCTAGACACGAGACATGCTATGATTCAGAAACATGGACATGGGGTGTCAAATATTGCTAATCTGGATGCTAGGGGCGTAAGAATTGTGTCTTTAATGAATGGATGGGAGCACCTGCAATCTATGTGGCAATGCCTACTTTGTGTGCATGTGTGTATGTGTTCATCTGGACGACTACATAACCATTGGGAGTTGTCTTGACTAATGAAATAACTAACATAAACTACATGACATGATCATAAGTTTTAGTATATCATAAATCAAAAAGTGAATAAATGAAAAACACACTATATTAGGTATTGCACCAAAGGGTTGCACTTGCATGTTCTTCTCACTTTGAATTTACTGAAAATGAACTACTTTATAAGACAATAAACCGGTAGGATTTTGCATGAACACATTTGATTTTCCAATTGTAGATTTGAAGAAGGGTCCTACCAATTATGGAATAAGTTTTGGTCTTAAAAGGTTATAAATTGGCATATAGGTTGGGTGAGATCAGGGGGAACGTGACTTGCAAAACTTGGGCTCCTCTCACCAATTAAGGTAGATTTCTCCTAAGGTTTGGAGAAAATACGACAAACCCCTATTCTACCATAATTACACGACCTCCCTTTTAGTAAAGCTAAAGAACTAGAAGACACAAAGTTGAATGCGGTAAAATATACATTTCACTTTAAACAAGATGACTACATCATTTTTCCATCCATATGACTAACAAATTATTGATGACAAGGGAGCCAAGAGTTATGTAAATTAAAACCTTAAGGTAGCAATGTAATTATGCCAAACTTGTGGGGCTTACTATATTTTCTCCAAAATACTGGGGAGGTCAATGAAATTTACCTTTATCTTTATTATAAACATTGATCCTGCAGAACACAAAAGTGAATCTAGAATGTCTAAAAATGCTTTAAAAAGATTGATAATCTAAATGAAAACTACTTTAATAAGATCAGAAGCCAAACAAGAATGGCTATAACCATGGAAAAATTCTGGAGGACCAGATGATTGGGTTATGACTTTGCAAACTCTGTGTCTAATAGTCATTTCAACAAAATAAAACATTAAACAAGTACTGCATTTGACTGCTGCCTCATGATATTCTAACACTAAATCATTCTAACTTTGTACCCACACAAAAAAGCTCTTCCAACATCTCTATTCTTAAAATCACTTCAGATCATGCTTCAATAGCATGACTGACATTTAGTTTATTTTGTCCACTAGTGTAAATTTCCAGAAGGGATCACAGAATAATGTGTAAAGCTGACATTCCCTATTCCAATGCATTTTGTACACCTCTTATCTAAACTTCCAAAGTATTTCCAGTTTATTGTCAGTCAAACTGGAAGGCATGCAAAATAGAGAAACTTGAGATGAGCAAGCCTCAAAACTTTTGGAAAGCATTTGATTGAATGAGATTCCCATATATTTTTCAGGTAACATTTTAAAACTGACTTTCGTTCTTATGCTTAGTTTTTCTATTAAAAAAAAAATATATATATATATATATATGCTTAATTGGCCTTGTTTTGGAAGTCGGCTGTTTTAGTTGGCTATTTGACTTTTTAACTATTTTAACTTAGCTAAAATAGTTGTTTTTGAGAAGTTGGTTGGTTTTTTTTTTTTTTTTTTTTTTGGTAGTTGACTTGATGGTTATTAGGGAAAAAGTGAAATGATTATAAGTTGAATATGACATTTTGTCTTATTAGTTATTTTAGTCTATTTTGTCTTTTTAGTAGGCTATTTTAACCCAACTCTCTTTTCAAACAAGGCTATCATTCAGCAGTGCCCCATTTTTTGAAACATAAAAGGGAAATTGCTAGTGATAGTTCTTTATATTCTTCATCCTCCGTTCAAGTGTTCCTCAGTTCTAGACATATGGAAAATTCCATCAAGGAAAACTATTCAAAGAAACAACTAGTAAAAACTCACCTATATCAAAGTTACACAAATATGACCAGGCAATGCAAAAATGAAGCATGACATAATTTGGGAAGACAGAAGTGCATGAAACAATTACTGGTACCAATGAAAAACATCAGGGTCTGTCAAGGCCCTTTGGTAACTTCTTGTAACCACTATCTGTTAGAGGCCTCCACAGAAGTTGAACAATAGATTAGTTAGATTTGGTCTGTTCCATTTCATATTTCTAAGAACTCACATTTATCTGCAGTTAGGTTAGACACAATTGAGTGTCATTGTAATATCTAATTCTTGGTGTCGCTTCTTTGAAGCCGTGTTGACCCAGGGTCGTGTCTTGAATGCCATTGTAATATCTATTTTTTTGGTATAAACCTAACCACTTACCTACCCAAAAGAGGAAAAAAATAAAATAAAAAAATAAAAAATAATTGAGCATGTATGTAATGGGAAAGCATGTACACGACACATTCAATTATTAGTAAGTACAACTACCATAAAGAAAATATTAGAAAAGCAATGCAGATTCCAAATGGGTTCTACCACAAAGCTAATTAACATCATTATTAACCCAATATATGATAGAATAATCATGTGTCGATTGAGTTAGCATCATTTAGAAAGCAAAAATATTGACATAACAAGAGTGATAGCAAATGACTAACCTGGCAGGAAATTTGCTATCTGCACGAGCTTCAACACGGAGCCACCACAGCAAAACCTTGCGCCCACAACTGCCCAGAGGCTCGACCACTGAAGGGTCCTTCAGCAAAGATAATGGACTCTGGATATCCTCTCCATCCCCAGCTATTGAATCTAGATCCTTAACCCATTCAGGCTTATCTTCACTTTCCCTCCAGAGCAACCTGGAATTCAACACAAACCCAGCCCACTCCATCTTCCTGGGCAACACAACTGCCCTATCACCAATATAATTCGCACTCCTCCCCACATATGGCAATGAATTAAAGGTGTGCCAGCCAACCAACTTGTCTGATGAATTACACGCTGGACCTTGAACTGGCATAGGCGAGTTCTCTACATCTTCTTCCTTGTGAACTACTGCTAATTCTTCATCAGAATTACTCGAATGAACAAGAATGCCAACCGATACAGCGCCAATCCATTTCACCTTTTGGATCTCATCAAAAAGCTCCATACTATGCATATTACTATCATCTGCAAACATCACAATCCCATCTAGTTTCTCTTCTCTCACAACTCTGCTCCATCACAAACCCACTGCATTAAATTCAATCCTAAACAATAATCCCAAAAATAAATGCAATAAATTAAAGAATTAGATCCTTTAATTCACCTCAAAGCTTGAAGTCGCATCCGAACCTCCATCTGATGCCGATCTTCCCAATAAATTGGCATCTTCTCATCTATTGCAATGTGGATAACCCTAAGCCCAGACTTTGCAAGCAACGAAGCAGTCTCGTTGGTTCTTCCACCAGCTTCAACAACAATCCAGATGAGATCGTAAGGCAAATTCATCAAAGAATGCATCAATCCAGTAAGATGAAGAGTCTGGAAAGTTCGAACATAGGTGGGAGTGATAGCAATCACAGTTCTAGGGTCTTTGATTCCGTACTGAAGCCTCTGTTCTCTCTGAACCCTCTCGATTATCCGATGAGCTTTCATGACCTCCACTGGATTTGGATGCGGCCATGGCCGAATCAAGATCCCGTGCCTCCCAACCACTACTCTGCTACTCGAAACCACGACGGTTCCATTCGGCGGCGACGAAGATGATGAAGAAGAAGGGAGTGTGGTCTGAAGAGTTAGGGCATCGGCGGAGAAGAGATTGTTGTTGCTGGTAGTGGTGGTGGTGGAGAAGAGGAGGAAGAAGATGAGGCGAGAGAATCTGAACCCTAGGACGAGGCTGATGAGACAGCAGAGGCCGTGGAGGACTAGCCAGAATACCGCTGCCGGAGATTTGGATCCGCCGTCGATTGAAGGCTCCAACGGCGGTGATCCTCTGAAGCTGTTGCTCCGGCGGTTGGTGTAGCTCTGCTGGAGCGCCGACAGCTTCATTTTCTTTCTCTCCTCCGACAAAGGGTTGAGGAATCCGCGCAGATGGTGTGAACTGGTTTGAAATTGGGATCTGAATTGGGTGTTTGGAGAGAGAGAAAGTGAGGAGGAAAATGGTGGGTGGTGGAGTGATAGTTTAATGTGTAGTTTAATCAAAAAGATTTCTTTGGGTTTACGAATGAATCGCTTGCTTTGTAATTGTCTGCTTGTATTTTACTCCATCTATACGTCTACATATACAGAGAGAGATAGATTCAACGATTTCATGCTCGAATTCGGACATGAAGGTTGGTTTTGTTAAAAAACAGTAGAAAATCTAGGGCCTTGGTCTCATTTACACTACAAATAATTATATACCTATGATTGAAAAATTTTAATGGGGTAGTTACATTATTATTCACCTTCTAATTTTCACATAATTTTATTTTTATCTCATTAATATAGAAAATTGGTCTCATCTCTACAAATACTTATGATTGAAACATTTTAATGGGTTAAATTACATTATTCACTTTCTAATTTTCACATAATTTTATTTTGGAAAAATTATAAGTAAATCTTGAGAATTTTATTTTTTTAACCAAGTAAATTTTAATTTTTTTTTATCAATTCAAATTCTAATATTTTAATTTATTTTTAATATAAATCATTTAGCTATTTTATTTAAGTAAGCTGATGAAAAAAATATTTTAATTCTTAAACTTAATATAAATATATATATAATGCTTAAAATTTCTTTTTCGTTAAATTTAATGACTAAAATATTTTTCTTTCTCTCAATGTTACTTAATTAAAATAGATATATGATTTAAATTAAAAATAAATTTAAAAATTATAATTTAAATTGATAAAATTTAAAACTTTAGAATTTTATTTAGTTATAATGATCAACCCTCCTATTTTTTTTTTTTTTTTTTTTTTGTTGCTGTAGTTTTTCCTTTTATTTTTGTCTCTCATTATAATAGTTAAACAAATTATATCCACAGTTCTTATATTTATTTTCTATGTTGATTTAATCATTATAGTTCTAACTGTATATTAATTTTATTTTTAAAATTAAACAAAAATCAAAGATAAAATGGTCTACTTTTCAATCTCATTGCACCTTAGAAATGTTGTTTGACACTCTACATTTTATAATTTTGTTGATATCATTATACCACGAATTTAAATTATCAAAAATGATAAAACTTAAAACCTACATCGATTTCTGTCACTTCCTTCAGTTTCAGCAATCGTCTCAATTTTTGACCACCCTTTATTTATTATTTTTAATTAGTATTTTTTTTTAAAAAAATAATTTAATACGTCCAAATTCGACATAGCATTATTCATTTAAGTATCAATAATTACATTATAAGTTATGAAAAGGCCTTTTTTTTAAAAAAAAAAAATTACACCTTTAATAACTATAATTTAATGACTAGGAATTGAAATGTCAGTACTAAAAAAATTGCAATTTCAAAGTTGTAAATATATGGTGCACGTCATATGTACTTTATAACTCAAAAAAAAAAAGTATATTTTAATTTTTTGAGTCATAATTAAAAAAATATATCATAACTAAACATAACATAAGACATAATTAGAACTCATGAGTCATAATTAAAGAAGAAAATTTATCATAACTAAAAAAGAAAATGACATAATTATAGTACACCCTTTTTAAATAGGTGTATATTAAAATTTCTCATATAACAATCATAAACGTATATTTAATAGTTTTTTTAAAAAAATAAGGGGAACTAGATGCCGGTGAGAGAATGAGAAAAAAAATTATCAACAAATACGAGGTGCAAGTGTGTCTATAGTGGGGTACAAAAGAAAAGTGTTGATGGTACAAGTGTCACTTGCACCTCTCCATGTATTATTTATTTTTTTTTATTTTTTTTCTTCTTCCACTTGCATATAGTTTCTCAAAAAAATATGATTTCACATCATCTTAGACAAGAAATTTTATAAATAAAATATGTGTATATTTAAAAAAGAACTTTAAAAAAAAAATAGTTCTTTTTTAAATTAATAGTAGTTGTTATCCCTCCGAATCTGCTGAAGGGTGGGAAAAAAAAGAAAAATAAGAATAGATGGAGAACACTGCCCAACTTAGTACTCAGTTGGAGAACACTGGCAGAATAGATGACACCTGGCTGACCTGCAATAGAAAGAGAAGATTCCGACAGTAGTTCGTCCACCCAGGGGTACTCCGACGATCAAGTCAGTATATCTCTCAAAGATAATCAATAGTGCAAATTTCACTGTTCAGAATATGAAATTGCGTACCTTAAACCCACGGGGGTACCTCTCTTTTATAGCTAACTCAATCCTTGTTCCAACAGGAGCCTAGCTCTATTGAACTTAGGATTACTATAAATCTCGGACTCTCAGTAGGATTGGGATAAACTCTCTAAGAGTCTTATCATTTCCCAACTGTAGTCATCCTCCTTTCTAGGACTCTTGTGCCTTATCCGCTTATCTCGGATTCCGATATCTTCGGAGGTAATCTCGGCCTTGCTAAGATAACCTCGGCGTCATGACCAGGACACGTGGCACCTCGGCTGATACGTCGGCGTCACCTTGGCCACATGTTGGTACTCAGAAAATATATCCCCACAACTGCTCCCTAGGTTCTATTACCTCGGCATTCTGAGGTGATGGAACCTATATCATTCCTTCTTGCCAGTACATCGGCCTAGCCGAGATCATTGTTTAAGGCCGACATGTCTCCCTTAATCAAGAATTCTAGTGAATTCCTTCACTCTTATGAGCTGTCATGCATCACTATTCAATCGTTTCATTCACGCGTCTTATCTTCATTGGATCGTGCCTGTTACGTGCCTGTAAGCCGTCTTGCGCCTGCGTACGCCGTCTGACGCATTTGCCGCTCTAGGCGCATTAACTGCCTTTTTTACCGTCGTTTCAAGTTTTAACAAAAACTTTTCCCTCTTCTTTCATTTCTTCACTTTTCATTCGATACTCTTGCTTTTTCTCTTTCTTACTTTTTTCTCTTGAATCCGCCATTGTTCCAGACTTCAAGCTCTGCAACTGCCTTTATTCCTCCCTCTTGGTGAAGCTTTCGCCATTCTATTACTTCCGTAACCGTCGCCTGACTTCGGCGATCTTCATACCGATTTCACTTTTTCTGGTAAGCCACTGTTCCTTTTGTTTTCAATTCTCTGATGTTCTTTACTACTTGTTGCCATTACTGCTTTGTTTAAAGATTCGATTTGTGAATCTCATATCTGAGTGTGTTTTACTCCACAATTTTGCCCTTGCCCGTGTCCTGAATACACGCATTATTCACCATTTTCTTGCACTTTGTACCCTTTGTACGCGTTATGTTCTTGATAGCCCATCTTTGTTCTTGATTCGGAAACTTGTTCTTGTTTTCTGTTTTTTGTGTCTTTTCTAGATTTGTGCCTTCAATCTTCGTTTCCATAGACTTAGGTTCGGGATTTGTCTGTAGAACCCACAATTTAGGAAAAAACTGAAACCTGTATTTACCTAAGTGTTTGCTGAGGTCCCAATAACCCTTTCAAAATATCTTCTGAAATCCAACCCCTTTGATTAAGCCGATATCATGGGTATGTGGAAACATAGGGTAGACACCCCATCCAAACTAAAATTCTTTAGACAAGAGTTTGAAATCCCAGCCGACGTCCATCTGAAGTTGGCTGGGGATGATAACTCCATCATGCCTACTGATGACTCCATGCCTTTCCCTGTGGTAGCTTTCATTGAGTGTGGACTTCGGCTCCCACTCAACACCATTTTCCGTGAAATGCTTCATTATTACAAGTTGAACCCAATGCAACTTTCCATCAATTCCTATCGAACCATCAATGGTATAATAGTCTTAGCCAAACAAGAAAATGCTAAGGTCACATTAGCCGACATCCAATATTGTTACACTATGTGTGGCCTTAAAAAGGACACTGGCTATGTTTACTACCTCAAGCCGAGGTCCACTGAATACAAAATCGTTGCTGACCTCCCTGACTCCAACAAGGGAGCTGGGGACGATTATTTCATTACTTCGGGGAACTGGGAGTTCACCCCAGATGAAGACCTCCATCTCTTCCCTCTCCCTCGATCAGTCTTTGTAGAGGGCAATGGTAAGATCCCTGCATTCATACCTACTTATTTTTTAAAGTCTTTCATACTTTATTTATTTCTTAATGCCTGTTTTTCTTGCAGCTATTCCCAAGCCACCAAAAAAATTTCGCCAATCGTTCATTCCCAGCAAGGATTTGAAGAAACTTTTGGACTTGCCAGTCCATAAACGGAAGGCCCCTCTGCTTCTCAATTTTATCCCCACTTACAAGTCAACTTTCCCTAACGTCCCAAAAAAGAAGAAGAAAAGCCTTTCTCCACTATCTGCCACAACTCCACAAACCGCGTCCACATCTCGGACAGACCAAAGGTCAACCTCTGATCCAGCTAAGCAACCGTCTACCTCGGCTCCATACTTGATTCCAATATCCCAACGCCGCCGTTGACGCCGAACAGTTTCTTTTGCCGAGATGAGTCACCCAAAACCAGTTGCCAAAGATCTCCTGGCTAACATTCCAACTGATGTTGACGCTTAGCCAACACAAACCCAGCCTCCTTCAAAACCAAAACGAATCAAAAAGGCACAACCAAAGGCAAAGGTGCCTCAAATTGATTCTGAAGATACCTTGCCAATTTCCAAACTAGCTCCGTGTGAGAAAACTGCCTCTGTCCCTGCGAAGAGGTCCGCCGAAACACTTTCATCCGACTCTACCAAATCCAAAAGGCCGAGGTCATCTTCTGCAATGACCTCGGGGTCTAAAAAGCCTGATGCCCCCTAGGCCCCCGCAATCACTCTGGAAGAGAAGCCTGTTATGGCCAACGATAGTGCTAAGGACATCAACGTCGGCGTAGCCCTCAGTACTGCTCTACTTCTCCCCGGCGATCTTGAACGAAACGCCGAGTTGAGCGAGTATGAAAATTACGCTCTGATGCTTCAACGTTCTGTTCAAGTGAGTGTCCTTACCTGGCAATTTTTCCATTTCTTGTACTTTAGAAGATTTTGCAATAACTTTTGTCTTGTGTTTTTTCAGGCCATCCAGCATGCCCATTCTTTCTCTATTCAATTTTTTGAAAATCGGGAGAAGTTGACCGAGATGAAGAGGGAGTTCTCTACTCTTCAAAAAACCAACAAAAGCCTTCAATTGAAAATGAAGAAGTTAGAGGACTAGGCCGAAGCTGCCATCAAGGCTCAGACCGATGCCGAAGAGAAGGTTGATTCTGCTGAGGCCATTAGAAAGGTTGCTGAGTCCCAAAAAAGAGAGGCCGGGGAGAAGATGGTCCAGGCCCAAAAAGAGCTACAGGAGGCCTTGGCTACCAAAGAGGTTGAAATCAAGGATGTCAACAAGAAGGCGTATGCCCAGGGCATGGCCGATGTCACGGAGGCCTACGAAAAACAAGTGATGAAGGCATGCAACAGGGGTTTCACCCTTGGTTGGATGTCCCTTCTAAAAAAAGCTTAATGTCCCTAAGGACTCACCTTTGAGAAACGCCGACGCCATTCCTCTTCCATTCCCTCAAACTTCAACTCCAGCTCAATCTGATGATGGCTCCGAATCTGAGGAGGACACCTTGGTGAGAAAGCCAACAGATGCTGATGGGGCCAAGTCCCCTTTTCAGAGTGAGCAAGTCCTAGACTTGACTCAAGATGAAGAGGGTGATGAGGTTTTCAAAGATCCTGCTCCTGAGAAGACATCAGCCGACGTCACCTTTGCCGACAAGAGCCTTGACGAAACCCTTGCCCAAATTGATGCTGAGCTCGCGGAGGAAAAGGCTGCCGAGGCGTCCTCTCAACAATCGTCTGAACTTCAAACTCAACCAACTGCTACTGCTAAGGAGCCTTAGTTTTATGTTTTTTTTTTTTCTCTGAGGTGTAAAACTCTTTACATCGTCGACGTTCTCCTAATACAACTCTTTTGCTTTTGAATGCTTGCATGTTCGTCTTGTATGCTTTCATACTGTACATATCTTTAATATACACTTCAATCCTTGTGCAACCTTCTCGGGGTGACACACCTCAGCTGTACAAACTGATGATTTATCTCAGCAAGTACCTAACTACCTTTCTCGGCGTAATCTCGGTTTCACCTTGTAAATATAAAATTTCAACAAGTGTTTAACTTTAGTCTTCAATCTTGTAAATTGTCCACAAATTTCAACAAGTGTTAAACAATGATCTCGGTTTAACTTCAACTTGTAAATTGTCCACAAATTTCAACAAGTGTTAAACAATGATCTCAGTTTAACTTCAACTGGTAAATTGTCTACAAATTTCAACAGGTGTTAAACAATGATCTCGGTTTAACTTTAACTTGTAAATTGTTCACAAATTTCAGCAAGTGTTAAAAATTGATCTCGGTTTAACTTCAACTTATAAATTGTCCACAAATTTCAACAAGTGTTAAACAATGATTTCGGTTTAACTTGAACTTGTAAATTATCCACAAATTTCAACAAGTGTTAAACAATGATTTCGGTTTAACTTCAACTTGTAAATTGTCCACAAATTTTAACAAATGTTAAACAATGATTTCGGTTTAACTTCAACTTGTAAATTGTCCACCAATTTCAACAAGTGTTAAACAATGATTTCGGTTTAACTTCAACTCGTAAATTATCCACAAATTTCAACAAGTGTTAAACAATGATTTCGGTTTAACTTCAGCTTGTAAATTGTCCACAAATTTCAACAAGTGTTAAACATATTCTTCTTCTCTCTGCCCCCTAATGTGAACTTGATTTCCACTTGGGTTCTTATTATGCATGTATTCTAGAGATAATGTCAAGTATCTTGAAAAGAAAATCAAGCTGAATCTTTATTTATTTATTTCGGCAAATGATAAAAAAAAAAAAAAAAACAAAGGAATTCTAATGATAGAAAAATTTCAAATTGCAAGTGTTCCAAGGCCTTGGCAACTCTTTGCCTTCACTATCTTCAAGCCGATAAGCCCCATTACCCAGTACCGAGATTATTCTATAGGGTCCTTCCCAATTTGGGCCAAGTTTCCCTTCTCTGGGATCTTTTTTATTGTCGATGACTTTTCTCAAGATCAAGTCGCCGACTTGGAACTCCCTTGGGTTAACCCTCTTGTTATAAGCTCTGGCAAGCTGATGCTGGTACGCTGCGAGCTAAATCGCAGCTTTCTCCCTTCGTTCTTCTAGAAGATCCAGGTCTCGGGCTAAGAGTACATCATTAGTTCCGTTCTCTACTCCTTGGGTTCTGATTCCTGGGATGCCGACCTCCAGCGGAATAACTGCTTCTGTGCCATAAGCCATGGCAAAGGAGGATTCCCCTGTTGATCTTCTTGGCGTAGTCCGATATGCCCAGAGTACATTGGGCAATTCGTCTACCCACTTTCCTTTCGCTGCCTGCAGCCTCTTCTTTATCCCATCCAGAATTACTTTGTTGGATGCTTCTGCTTGTCCATTGCTTTGTGAAAAGCTTGGGATTGAAAAGTAGTTCTTGATCTTGAACTTTGCACAGAAGGTCTTGATTAGCTTACTGTCAAATTGAGTTCCATTGTCTACAACAATTGCTCTTGGAATCCCAAACCTGGTGATAATATTCTTCCAAATGAAGTTATTTACGTCTACATCTCGGATCTTGGCAAGAGGTTCAGCTTCTATCCATTTAGTGAAGTAATCTGTTGCTACCAGCAAGTACTTCTTTTGTCCAGTTGCTTGGGGCAGTTGCCTGACGAGATCCATGCCCCATTGGGCAAATGGCCAAGGACTAGATATAGGGTTCAAGTCTGCTGCTAGTTGGTGTATCAGAGGTGCAAATCTTTGGTATTGTTCACACTTCTTTACGTAGGTTTCTGCATCTTTCTGCATGTAAGGCCACCAATACCCCTGGGTGATGGCCCTATGAGCGAGTGATCTGCCCCCAGCATGGCTTCCACAAATTCCTTCATGTATTTCATATAAAAAATCTTCGACTTGTAAAAGGTGTACGCACCCTAAAAGGGGTTCAATGAAGGATCTTCTGTAGAGATGCCCCTCTGCTGTCAGACTGAATCTTGCCGACTTCAATCTGATCTTGTGTGCCTCCTTGTGGTCGTCTGGCAGCTTTCCTTCTTTCAAGAATATAACAATTGCATCCATCTAGCTTGGTCCCATGTCCACACACATCGCTTCACGATCGGTGGTCAGTGGTTCGATGCTCAGGCCCGACAGGTAATCAACCATTATGGTCCTTACTTTTCCAAGTTGTACCGCACTAGCTAGGTTGGCCAACGCATCAGTGTGGCTGTTATCATCTCGACTTACCTGGAGTAGTCGGCAGTTCTGAAACAAGGCTGACAGCCTGATGACCTCCTTTGCGTAGGCCGACATTCGTTCATCTCGGGCTGCAAACTCGCCTGTTGTCTGATTAACTATCAGTTGTGAATCACAAAAAACTATTACCCCATTTGCTTGCACTGCTGCTGCCAGCTTCAGCCCTGCAATGAGTGCTTCGTATTCTGCTTCATTGTTTGAGGCCTTGAACCCCAAACGAATCGATTGTTCTATTATCTGCCCATCTGGAGATATCAAAACTACTCCTGCCCCCGCTCCTTGTCGGTTTGAACTTCCATCAACAAACAGCCGAAAGGAGTCGCCGATGTAAATGCTGTAGGGTCTGAGTTTGTCCTCTTTCCTTTGCTCTTTTGTCTTTAGCTGGGCTTCTCCTTGCTTGTTTGGACATCGTTTATCTTGGCTCAATGGAGCCCGATGTTCGATGGATTCTAGCGTGAACTCGGCCATGAAGTCGGCCAAAACCTGGCCTTTGATTGCTGTTCTGGGCTTGTACTCTAGATCATACTGGCCTAGGGCGACTGCCCATCTGGCTATTCTTCTTGTTAAGTCTCCCTGCTACAATAGGGATTTCAATGGATGTTCTGTTGGTACCACAATTTTATGGGCCTGGAAGTAATGGTTCAACTTCTTTGAAGTCATTACTAAAGCCAGTGCCAATTTCTCTAAGGGTAGATACCTTGTTTCTATGTCGGCTAGGGTTTTACTTACATAGTAAACAGCCATTTGCTCCCCTTTTTTTTCTCGGATTACTACTGCACTTATCGCATGTTCTGAAACTACCAAGTACAGGAACAGCTCCTCCCCAAGTTCTGGATTCGAAAAAATTGGAGCCGTGGTCAGGTACTTCTTCAGATCGGCTAATGCTTTTTCGCACTCTTTTGTCCAAAGAAAGCCCGTGGCTTTCTTCACCAAGTTGAAGAAAAGTTTGCACTTATCTGAGTTTCTGCTTATGAACCTGTTCAGGGCTGGGGCCCTTCTAGTTAGCATCTGCACCTGTTTTGCCGAAGTCGGGCTCTTCAACTCTAGGATGGCCTTGATCTGATCTGAGCTGGCCTCGATGCCCCTTCTGGTCACGAGGTATCCTAAAAACTTACCAGATCTAACTCCAAATGCACACTTCGATGCATTGAGTCAGAGCCGATATGTTTTAAGGATTTCAAAGACTGCTTTTAGATCGGCGAGATGACCCTCAGGCTCCTTGGTCTTAACGACCATGTCGTCGATGTAGACTTCTACTGTTCGACCAATCAGGTGTTTAAACATTTTGGTTACCAACTTTTGGTAAATTGCTCCTGCGTTTTTCAACCCGAAAGGCATTACTCTGTAACAGTACAGGCCTTTTGGGGTGATGAACGCGGTCTTCTCTTCGTCTGGGGGGTACATGGCTATCTGGTGGTACCTCTTGTAGGCATCTAGGAAGCTCATTCTTCCATGCCCTGAATTGACATCTACTAGCTGGTCAATCTTGGGTAGAGGAAAGCTATCTTTGGGACAGGCTTTGTTTAAACTGGTAAAGTCTATACTGACCCTCCATTTACCGTTCTTCTTCTTCACCACTACTGTATTGGATAGCCATGTTGGGTAGTGAACTTCTCTAATGGCCCTAGCCTCCAGAAGTCTGTTTACTTCTTGCTTTACTGCTTTGACGTGCATCAACGTCGGTCTTCTAGCTCATTGAATTACAGGTTTGGCCGACCTGTCAACATTCAGTTTGTGGCAAGTGACCTCGGGGTCAATGCCAGGCATTTCGTAAGGTGTCCAAGCAAACACCTCAACGTTTGCTCTCAAAAAACCTTCTAATTCCTTTTCCTCTTCTTCGGCTAAGCCCAAGCCGAGAAGAAAGAAGCATTCTCCATCCCCTTCTTGGACGAAGATTTTCTTTAATGCTTCTTCACTCTTCTCGGATGGCTCCTTGCCGACATCTTCTAGGACTTCCACGTCCTCGTCTTCGATCTCTGCCTTTTCTGATTCTCGAATGCTGCAGGTGGATTTCATTGCTGCCATGGAGTAATTTTTTGCATGCAGCTGATCTCCTCTGACTTCCTCAATCCCATACTCTATTGGGAACTGTAATAGTTGATGCAAAGTTGAGGGAACAGCCCTCATTGCATACAACCATGGCCTTCCCAAAATGATGTTGTAAGGGGAGGGTGTGTCAATTACGGTGAACTCTGTTGTTATCTTCCTGGTGCCTGCCTGCACCTCTAAGTTGGTTGTTCCCAGTGGCCATATCGGCGTTCCATTGAACCCGACCATTGGGCTATTGGATTGCTCCATGTTGTCTGGGTGAAGGCCGAGCTCCTTGTAACATCGAACGTACATGATGTCACAAAAGCTGCCTTGGTCAATCAGGATGCGTTTTACTTGGTACTCCCTAACTTGGAGGGATACTACCAAGGCGTCATTATGCGGATGTTGCACCATCTCAAGGTCGGCTTCCAAAAAGGACATTACTAGTCCTTGGCACTCTTCTGCCCGATGTCTCTTCTCCCTGACTTGGTAGACATGTTGCAGGTGCTTCATCTTCTGGGTCTCCCCCCTAATTTCGTTCTCATTGACCTTTGAGTGAATCACATTGACTACCCGAGGTCCTCCTGCCTGAGGTTGTAGTGCTGGGGGAGGCGGAGCTGCTGGCGCCTGAGGCAATCTTGTCAGTTCTTCCCTTGTTCTGGCCTCATCGACGAGGTCTCTCAAATGGCCTTGCCTCACCAGTTCTTCCAAGTGTGTTTTTAGGGCTCTACAACCTTGAGTCGTGTGCCCATCTTCATTGTGGTAAGCACAATGTCTGCCAACGTTCCTTCCCAAAAACTCTCCTGGTGCCTTCGCTGGTGTTCTGAAATAGGGTTGGTTCTGAATTCGGTCCAGGACTTTGGGAATCGGAATTCGAAACACAGTTGTTACTGCCTGTGTGGCCTTAAGTTCTGTTTCTTGTTTGCTTGATCCATTGTTACCTCGGCCTCGCTTCGGCGAGCCGTTTCCTTTCTCTTGTTTTATCTCCTTAGTCCCCGACGTGACTTCTTCGGCTCTGGCATACTTCTCGATTCTCGCCATGAGCTCTTCAATACGTTTTGGCAATGTCTTTGCCAAAGACTTTCATACTGGACAGTTGTCTTTCAGGCCGTTCTTGAAAGATATGACCGTCACCTCTTGATTGCATTCGGGTATTCGGTTGAACACCTCATAGTATCTTTTTGCATAGGCCTTAAGGCCTTCATCCTTGCTGATTTTTAGAGCCATCAATGCGTCCACCCTTAATGGCTGCAGCTTGTTTGTCACGAACCTGGCCACAAACATCTCGGCCAGGCCTTTCCAAGTCTTCACGCTTCCCTTTGGTAGTTTGTGGAACCAATCTGATGCAATCTCCCCGAAGGATGAGGGGAACACTTTGCAGAGCAACGGCTCGTTCCCACTATACAATGCCATTGAGTTCAAATATAGTCCGACGTGGAAGCTGGGGTCTGACTTACCATCGTATATGTGAAACCTCGACATACTAAATCTCTTCGGTGCCTCAAACCTTTCCAATTCCACCGAGAATGGTGTCCTCGGCTTATCTGGGGAGGTTACCTCGGCGTCGGCATTCTGTTGCTTCCTCTTGAGGTAATCTCTTAAGTCCTCCTTCGTCCGCCTAGGAGCTCGGCTATCTCCTGCTTTCAGTCTTTTTGGTGCGCTACTTTCAGCTTCGTGGTGAGTCCTCTTCGACCCTTCTCCATGAATTGTGTCGAAGCACAGCACTTGCCCTTGAACATTCCGATGTCCTTTGGGGTCTACCTCCTTTGTGCGATGCGTCCTCCGTGATTCTTCTCTTCTTGACTCTCTTCGTCTGACTTCCATAGAAGGTCGGTGAGAATATCTTTCGCTCCTGTTGTGCTGAGGGGCTGCGGGGATTGTTCTCTGCCCTCCCTTCTGGGCATTGGCCGCTGGAATCGGCGTGTCGTGCAGCGGGAACGGTAGCTGCATGACGTTATTTTGCATCAAGAAATTGACAACCGATTGCAGGTCTGCCAATTTGTTTGGCATCTCTTTTACCTCTTCGTCCCTCCGCAGGCACTTATCCTTCCATACTTGGAGGTCCTCCTCGTTGTAGTATCCACTTCGATCTGGTTTCTTTGGTGCGTCGCCAGTCTGGCCGACGTCTTTCACTCCGTGATTCTAGTTACGAGTTTCTGCGTTGCATTCGTCTCCTGTGATATCAAGGTCAATAGGTCTCCCACTCCCAGCAGGAGTGTCATCCCCAATCTTTTCTTTCTGTCCGTTACTGGCCATCTATTCTTCTTTCTTTCCCACAGACGGCGCCAAATTATGTGGGTGATTTTCCGATCACACTGCCCAACTTAGTACTCAGCTGGAGAACATTGCAGAATAGATGACACTTGGCTGACCTGCAACAGAAAGAGAAGATTCTAGCGGTGGTTCGTCCACCCGGGGGTACTCCGACGATCAAGTCAGTATATCTCTCAAAGATAATCAATAGTGCAAATTTCACTGTTCAGAATATGAAATTGCGTACCTTAGACCCATGTGGGTACCTCTCTTTTATAGCTAACTCAATCATTGTCCTAACAGGAGCCTAGCTCTAATGAACTTAGGATTACCATAAATCTCGGACTCTCAGTAGGATTGAGATAAACTCCCTAAGAGTTTTATCCTTTCCCAACTGTAGTCTTCCCTCTTTCTAGGACTCTTGTGCCTTATCTGCTTATCTCGGATTCCGATATCTTCGGAGGTAATCTCGACCTCGCTGAGATAACCTCGGCGTCATGACCAGGACACGTGACACCTCGGCTGACACATCAGCGTCACCTTAGCCACGTGTTGGTACTCAGAAAATATATCCCTACACCCCTACGTTAACAAGTGTTATCAGTCCCACTTTCTAACTTTTAAAAATTTCATGTATCATTATTTTTTAACTATTTTATTTACTTATATTACAAGAACAGATGTAGTTTTATTATTTTTTAATAAAAAATTCAATGACAATTATTTTTCTTGGTCATAATACAAAAGCTAACAAAAGAGATGATGAGATAGATTGTTTTCAAATAATAACAATAATAAAAGAGTCTACTAGTCTCAATTTTTCAAAGTAATTATTAAATAATTCTAAAATATTATGTAATAATATTTATATGTGGTGTTCTCAATCAATGACGAAATAAAAAATTGTAAATAGAACTCATCTTTGTTAAATAATTGTGTCTCCGTTTGACAAGAGAGTTTGTGACTATTTTAGCCACAAAAGATAAAATAGGTTATTTTAGTCACAACAAACAAAACATTACATCCAACCCATAATCATTACACTCTTCTCTCACAAAAAAATCAAAAAGTCCTTCATAAACCAAACTTTTTAGTCCAAGTTAAAATAGTTAAAAAAGCCAAAAAGTCAATCTACTTCCCAAACGGAGGCAAAAGATTATCTAAATAATTTATTTTGTAATCCTAACCCTTATGGTAGGATCGACTTGGAATATTAAATCCTCCAATCTACTCTGGATCAATTACTATGTGTGTTAGTATGCAAGGTTGTGAAGACAAGTCTTTCAAACCTAACCGAACCATATCTACAGTGTGAGTTCACATCAATGGCAGAGCCACATGGCGACCAAGGGGGTCATGTGGCCCTTGGATTTTTTTTTTTACATATATGTATATAAATAAAATTTTAAATAAAAATAATATTAGAACAAAATGTCAATAGCATTTTTTAAATTTATGAGATCAATAGTGATTGTTTTATTGAAAATGAAGTGACTACAAAAAATTATATTTTTATGTACGAAAATTTTGTGAAAAAATCTCAATATAAAGGTCAGAAGCGGAGCTAAGATTTCTCCAGGCATAAGATAAATGTACTGAGCCGTTGATAAATCCGTTGGAGTTTTATTTAATTAAATCATTATTAAATATTACTCGATAGAGGTCAATTGGAGCGGTAAAATTATAAGAGACTAGTTTTAATTAAATATTATTTGTATGAATTTTATGGTTAAGAAAGTCAAAATGTCAGAATTTATAGATAGATAAACGTTAAGGTAATATTTGGTAATAGTTTAAAAAATCTTAATATAATTAATCTATTATAAAATATCCATAGGTACATAAAGTTTTACAAGTGATTCCATTAAATACATTATAGAAACTCACAAATAAACTGTATTGTTTTTAACATGGACCAGATTAAATTTTTTCAATAATGTTATAATTTTTTTTTTTTTTGAACTACAATAATATTAGAATGATCATATTTTTTACCACAATTTGTTTATTACCTTAACCACTCATATTTGATACTAATATAGCACTAATATATAAGATGATAAATAATACATAATAAGAAAATATGATCACTATAACATTATTGTAAATGTTTTCTTTGAAAGGCAACTCTACTATATTAGGGTCTTAAGAATTTTTTTTTTTAAGTGTTAGATTGAAATTGTGGGGCCATTATATAATATATAAAAAAAAAAATTGACAAAAGCATACATATAAAATGGAGATTTTGCAAAAGGTTGGAGGGGCCAGGACTCCCCCGACCCCCTCCTTCGCCCCTGATAAAGGTAATATTCATCATTATTGATATGTAAATATAATTAATCTCACTATATATATGTAAAAATTACTACAGTATTAGTTATATTTACATGTGTAATTCACCATTCATATATTGCTTTACTATTGGTTAATGATATGATATCACTGTTATATAAAAATTTTACTCAAATCTTGTAAAAATTTAATTTATCTTACCATTATATAATTTATTTTGAGACTTAAATATATGAGTTTCTTACACTGTTCATAATACACTAGTTACACATAATACTTTCTTTTCGATTTTACTCGAAATTAATTATAAAATTTTATGTGAAATACTTTTGTAATAATTTATTTAAGTTTTTATACTTAATATTAATTCAAAAATTATTATTAACTTTTTATTGTTGGCTATAAAAAAAAAATTATAATTATAATTAATAAGTCTCTTTTGATTTAGCTTCATAATTTCACCACTAGTTCAAATCTTGACTTATGTGTAAGTTCCAACTCATCGCTACATGAATAAATAGGCATGCTAAACGTAAGTTGTTAGAAAATTTAATTTATCTTGTAATTCTTCATTTATCCTAATAAGTTTCCATTCATTTAGGACGATTAGGGTAGCAGAGAAGGAATCATTGTCATAAAAATGATGGACCACCACATAACAATACAGCAGAGCAGGGGGAATTAATATTCAATAATATTCTCCTGATGGACCTTGCAGTAGTACCTAATTCATCATAAAGTTAATCAAGGTTTACCAAATGGAGATGTTTGAGTTTTGGTCAATGATAAAATTCGAGAGAGAGGTGAGGTGTCCATTGTGTGAGAAAACCATGGCAAATGATAGGTATTTATAAAGGAAAATGTTTAAGATCTCAACCAAAAAAAAAAAAAAAAAATTACAATTTTATTTACAATAATATATTAGGATATATGTCCATTTTAAATTTATTACACATTCTATTATTGAGGGTCTATTTTCCTTACCACATTATTATAGGCGTATTTGTGAATCAAATGTATGAGTTTCTAAAATTACTCATTTAGAAATGGGTTTTGTGTCCATTGTAAAAAAGATTTTGGATAAATTACAATTACACCTCTTGAGGTCCTTATAATTTTGAAAATTATATCATGCTTCTTCAAATTTTTCTTATAGTGTAACAAATGGCTCCTTTTATTAATTAACTATTAATCAATTAATAGTTTTTAATGATATCAAAATATATTTCAATTAATAATTTGATAATTTTATTATTATATAGGAGGATAGTTGAGAATGTTGTTTTATTTTTTTGTTAATTATGTTAAATGATAAATTCTAACAAGAATATATTTATAATTTTTAAAACTAGACAAGATAATGCGTATTTTAAGTAAATTTAAGGGCCATTTTTATAATTTATTCAAAAAAAATAAAATAAAATTGATCAGGACATTTAAGTTTTAATTCTGCAACCTAAATTCGGAACTTTCTATCCCCTTTTCTACCCTCTCTCACTCGCCAAGTGAAACCAAAGTCAGTAGAGTCAAAAGTTTTTGAAGATCTTCAATAAAACATAAAAATGAGTTTTTATTTAATTAAACTATTAAAAAGTTGAAGTTTGCGACAATAAAAAATTTTAATTTTTTTTTTTTTGAACCTTAGACAATAGTTTAAATTGCCTAATAATTGAGTCACTTCTACGATTGATAAAAATTTAAAAGATTTTAGGACAGCGCAACAACGGCCACTTAAAACTTTATAAATTTTATTTATTATCATTATTATTATTTATTTTTGGGTTAATTGCGTTTTTAGTTTTCAAATTGTATCATTTTGGTTCTCAATATTTAAATTGTATTAATTTAGTCCCCAATATTAACTGAGTCATATTGGAGAACAAAGTTGAAACATTTTTTATATATTGAGAACCAAATTTATACAATTTAATGTTAGAAACCACATTGAAACACTTTTATACATTATGGACCAAATTGACACAATTTAATAAAAGGTGTTAGTATATTATTCTATGTAGGGTATATTTCTTTTCCTTTTACTTTACTTTATTAGTGCCACTTTCGGCTCCTCTCCTATATAGAGGAGTTCAACTGAACCTTTGTAATATCAATAAATCAACAACATTCAATATCAATCAATATATACACAATTTATTTTTCTCTCTCTCTATCAATTTATCTTACATGGTATCAGAGCTAGGTTAACAACCTAGTCATTTTGCTTCACCGGCGGGCGGCAGCCTCGCCTTGGCCGCCCGCCGGACCTCTACACATACCTTCACTCCGCTGCCACAAATTCCATAGCTGCTCTCTTCTCTCTTCTCTGATGAAGGAATCCCACCGTGACGGACACAAAAGTCAGTCCGTCCTCCACTCCAGGCGCCGTCGTTGTCACCGGCGACCAACACCCACTCAGCCACCCACGCACACGGCACACCCAGCACCATACACCCACTCCATACACACCCAAGATCTTCCCACACCATGTACATGACACCCAGCTAACACACACCTCTCTCTCACCCACGGCTCTCACACACGCCACTCACCCATGCACACTCAGCCACCTCTCTCTCACCCACGGCTCTCACACACGCCACTCACCCATGCACACACCCAGTCACCATACACTTCTCACACACAACACACACACATGGTTTAGAGAGAGAGAGGACACCCACTCCATACACACCCAAGATCTTCCCACACCATGTACATGACACCCAGCTAACACACACCTCTCTCTCACCCACGGCTCTCACACACGCCACTCACCCATGCACACTCAGCCACCTCTCTCTCACCCACGGCTCTCACACACGCCACTCACCCATGCACACACCCAGTCACCATACACTTCTCACACACAACACACACACATGGTTTAGAGAGAGAGAGGACACACACTCCACACACCCAACACAACACACAGCTCTCTCTCACACTTAACACACACATGCATACATATTGATACACATTCACACACCCAAGAGGGACACCCAGCAGATGCATACACGCTGCACACATACACACACAAGCTCCACCTCCCTCCCTCTCGGCATGAACAACACCACCACCACTACCATGCATACACACCCACCGAACCCAGCTCTCTTCTCTCTCTAGCTTCCTCGGTTTCTCTGTCCTTTTACACCCTCTCTTTTCCTTTTTTTTTCTTTTTACTAATCTTTACCTCCACCCACCGAACCCAGCTCTCTTCTCTCTCTAGATTCCTCGGTTTCTCTCTCCTTTTACACCCTCTCTTTTCCTTTCTTTTTCTTTTACTAATCTTTACCTCCACTAGCCGACATACACATGCATAAAGAGACCCCTTTTCTTGTTTTTTTTTTTTTATTACCTCCACTAGCCGACATGCCAACAATAAGGATTCATATGTGACTAAATCTGACCCACCAGGCATGCGTGACACAAGGTTCACTGACAGAGGCTACACCACTGGAGGATTCCTTTCTTGGCGAATATAATATCGCCTACACCCTTTTTCTGATGAAAACCTTTTTTTTTTACTCACCCCACTCTCTCTCTCTCTTCCTTTCCACAACTTCTTCATATTTTATTTCGGTCATTCCTTCACAGGAAACATCCACACCCAGCATTCCCTGATTATTTCGGTCATTCAAGCCATGCCTCCACTTGTTGCTGTCCGGATTATCTGCAATACAGAAGATCCAATGCCCACAAATATGCAGAACCCCAGCACAATAGGACCCCCTGGATAAGCACTTCCTTATCCGATTCACACACCATCCCTGGTTTTTCAAATCATTAAAAAAAAAAAAAAAAAAAAAAAAAACAAACAAACAAACAACCAAACAATTTACAACTTTGCACAACACCCATATTTTATTCATCTCCGGGATCACCCCCGATCATAATTTTACACAAAAAAAAAAAAAAAAAAAAAAAAAACAACAACCACAACAGCCTTGTTTTCTTTTCTGCAGCCGGCCACCAACCGACCTCACTTCTTCGCCTATTCCGCTGGTCTCTTCTTTTTGCCTCCATCCTGCGCGGCCCTTGACGGTGCTGCCTCCGTGTTTTCCACGCCGCCGAGCACGTTCACTCCCCCATACTCCTCTACTGCAGCATATGGAGGACCTCCAAATCGGAACATCACGGTGGCCTTCCGCTTCAGCTCCTTGTTTTCTGCCCTTAGCACGCTTATCTCTGCTCGCGCATCCTTATACATGCGTTGGAGCAGAGCCAGCTGGGAGTTTAAATGCTGCACCTCATTTGTTCTACTCTGCAGCCGGTTCGACAAATTTGTGACCGCCGTCATGCTTTCCACACATGCCTTCAAAGTATACTGATTAGCCTCCACATCCGTTTGCACTGCCATTTTTTGCTCTACCGACTGCATCGGAAAGTTCAACGGAGCAAACCCAGTGGTGTTTGGTTGAGGTTCACGGGACACCGCACCAGTTCTCTCTCCTGTGGACTCGTTGAGCTCGGGAAAGAGGGTGAGCAGCCCGCGGGAAGACGATGCAGCCATTTTCTAGGCAACAGAGTGTTACACAGTATCTCTCTCAGCAATCTCTCTCAGAAAACAGAGTGTTACAGAATCTCTCTCAGAAATCTCTCTCAGAATATCTCTCGCAGGTTTTTTGCCTCAGCCTCAGCCTCCGTCTTATAGCCGAGGCAGCCACGCGCATCGCGCGCCTCTTGACGCCAGACAAACAGGCACGCTAGCCAAGGCACTCACGTGCCTCGCCATCATTTTGGCACGCCTTTTGATGGCACGCCTTTTGACAGATTGGGCACACCTTTTGAGGGCACAACTTTTAAGGGCTCGATATCTACATCCATGTATATTTTTTGGGCAGCCTATATACACACTCATCCAGTGTCTTCTACACCAGTCAGCTTTATCAATCCCTTTTCAACCTCAAATAGGTTTTTATCTTCCAACCTATTTGAGTTTGAGGGGGGGTTATACACAGTATCATGTTCAAGTCACCCCATGGCGCACTTAGTATCATGTTCAAGTCACCCCATGGCGCACTCCCTAAGTCGCCCCCTTGGTGCACCACCACAACCTCTTCTACATCGGTCCGACATGACCCCGTAAACTGTCTGCTACAACGGTCCGACATGACCCCGTAAACTGTCTTCTACACCGGTCCGACATGACCCCGTAAACTGTCCTGCAACAACGGTCCGACATGACCCCGTAAACTGTCTTCTACATCGGTCCGACATGACCCCGTAAACTGTCCTGCTACATCGGTCTGACACAACCACACAGTGTCTGCTACAACGGTCCGACATGACCCCGTAAACTGTCTGCTACAACGGTCCGACATGACCCCATAAACTGTCTGCTACATCGGTCTGACACGACCATACCGTGTCTCCTATCCTGTTTTATTTTATTTATCAGGGTCCGACATGACCCCGTAAACTGTCCTGCAACAACGGTCCGACATGACCCCGTAAACTGTCTTCTACATCGGTCCGACATGACCCCGTAAACTGTCCTGCTACATCGGTCTGACACGACCACACAGTGTCTGCTACAACGGTCCGACATGACCCCGTAAACTGTCTGCTACAACGGTCCGACATGACCCCATAAACTGTCTGCTACATCGGTCTGACACGACCATACCGTGTCTCCTATCCTGTTTTATTTTATTTATCAGTTTATTTTTCTGTTTTGTAACTCTCTCCAAACTCAAGTTGGTTTGTGTCTAACCTCCTTGAGTTTGAGGGGGGCTGTTAGTATATTATTCTATGTAGGGTATATTTCTTTTCCTTTTACTTTACTTTATTAGTGCCACTTTCGGCTCCTCTCCTATATAGAGGAGTTCAACTGAACCTTTGTAATATCAATAAATCAACAACATTCAATATCAATCAATATATACACAATTTATTTTTCTCTCTCTCTATCAATTTATCTTACAAAAGGGATTAAAATGACACAAAAATCATATTTAGCGACTAAAAATATAATTAACCATTCATTCTTTATTTTTTGTAAGTGATCATTTCATTACCCAAAAAAAAAAAAATTTGAAATAAAAAAATAAAAAAGTGTACGTAAACGCTGTTAGAGCATCTCTAACGCTTATTTAAAATTTTCATCAAATTTAAGTAAAATTTTGATGAAATGCTTTTTTTTCACCAAATCTGAGTAAAAAATAGCTGATTTTCTCAATCTAATATGGCTTGCTCCGACGGTGCATCAAAAGGGAAGGGTCGACCAGCGGGTCGACCAGTAAGTTACTTTTTTTTTTTTTTTTTTTTTTAAACCTGTTTGAACCTTTTTATCCTGTTTGAACCAACCTATTTGAAAGGGAATCGGTCAACCGATTGGTCAACCGGCCGGACATCCGGCTGGTTGACCGGTTGCCCCCGTCCAACGATATAGAACAGTGAAAAGATGAAATCTGAAGCTTGTCCTCAGTTTGATGAAACTTTTGTTCCATTCTCATTTTGATATCAATTTGGTGAAACCATTAGAGTGAGAAAAAGTGATTTTTTCATCAAATTTCAAATCTGATGCAAGGTTTGATGCACCATTGGAGATGGCCTAAGGTAAGCAAAACTTTTCATCAAGTTCGGCCGGTCGTTCGGCCTAAAGTAAATTTTTGGTTGAAAAGTAGGTTGTTTGGCCAAAATCCTGTTTTTCGACCGGTTGTCCAGCAGGTCGTCCACCAACGGTCACTTGAGAAATTTGATGAAAGGAAAAAAGCTCCCTTGATTTAAATATACCATTTCCTTTATTTGATATAAGTTTGATGAAATGGTTGGAGTAAAAAAAGTGGGCATTTTTCATCAAATTTAAATTTGATGAAACATTTGAGTAACCATTGAAAATGGTCTTAAACCACACTTCTTTTAAACTTATGCCCTTCTGATTCATGAATCAAAATAAATACTAGATAGATATTTTTGCTCCAAAAATAAAAACCCATGTAAAAATGATGAATGTTTTTAATTTTAATTTTTTTCCTATCGAACTAGTTTTCACATAATTTTTTTAAAAAAAAAACGAAATCAATCAATTTCTCAGAAAGTTTCAATGGGTTAACCACCATTGGACTCTCTTGACTTCTATATCTGACATTAGTTTGATATTAGGTAAGGGACATTTTCAAGGTCTCTTGATATGGTTTTTTTATTTTAAAAATACAGCAAGTCACTAACTTTTAAACCAAACCACGAAGAATAACCATAAGGTTAGAAATAATTGGATAGTGTATATATATTTTTTTTTATTCACACACACTTTGACAATTTATTAATTATAACAAGTTTTTTTTTTTTTTAGTTATTTGTTTATTTTCTATTATGAATTCTCTTTAGTTAAAATACGCATGCAAGTTTTTGTTATTGATCTCTCTTGATTGTTCAGTTTGAAGTAATTTGTTTTGATATATTCTCCTACTGATTCATAAAAGAAAAAATTTAATAGTGTGATGGACCTATTTAAAAGTAAAATAACTCATTATTTGAACTAATTATGAATATGTTTTGCTTACAAAATTTGTTTGATGTTTGAACAAAATTGCACTTACAGATAGTATAACAGATTTTGCATGCTTCACTAGTGAACATCTCACACGATTTGCTACAGTGGTCATGTAGTCAACCTTAGTGATGAGATTTGAAGTTCAACCTGATCGAGTAGCTGTTAACATAAATTTCAGAACATAAACCTTACATTTTGGATTATTTACCATGTGTATTATTATAGAAATCAAGACAAAATGACATACCTGAATCTATTGATGAACGGTTAAACGGAAGCGTGATTATCAATAAACCCTTTGTTATTGATTTTGTTATTGTCTTCTAATCCTTTCCCCATAACCTTTTAAAGGTTGTAATTGGTTTTCAAAACTGAAAAGTTGTGGAAGTTCAAAAGGAATGAAAACCAACTTCAACCATTATTGGTTTTAATTTCTATTTATTGGTTTTCATAACTGAAAGGTTGTGGAAGTTCAAAAGGTATGAAAACCAACTTTAACCAATATGTTTTAATTTCTATTTCTACCCCTCATAGAAATAGAAATTATACAACTAGTATCTACACATTAGGTCCATAACACATATACCCTTAAGCCTATTAACTAAATTGAATCACTTAAATTGTAGGCTTCTTATAAATGATAACACCACATTTAATTATGTGGTCCCATTGAGACATTATCTAACAGTAGCAACAAATACCCTTCGTTGTAACCTAACTGGGGAGGCACGGTGAAAATTATTGGGTTAAAATGTAAATTATTTAACAAAAATGATTTTTCCCCACAAATTTGTCCCCCCAAACAGTCCGAAATTTAGAAGAGAAAGAGAAAGAGAGAGAGAGAGAGAGAGAAAGAGAAGAGAGGGGAAGAGGAGGAGATGGCACCTCCTCGTCGCAGCCCTCCGCCCGATCATCGCAGCTCGTCGCAGCCCCGCTGTCGCCTCCGTCTCGCAGCCCTCTGCCTCTGCCTCTGCCTCTGTCCCCCGTCCCCGCCCCCGCCCCTGCCCCCGCCCTCCGCCCCCGCCTCCGCCTCCAGCCCGATTTTGTTGGCCCCTCTAGTTCTTGTTATTGTTCTTCCTCATTCTTCTTCTTCTTCTTCCTTCTTCTTTCTTCTCTTCTTCTTCTTCCTTCTTCTGATTTTCTTCTTCTGGAAAAAAAAAAATCAAAATGACGAAACGACGTCATTTTGATTTGGGGGGGGGGGGATTCGGGGAAGGCAGATTCGAGCTACATAGCATTACTGTTTATTTAATTTGTTGGGAAAAAAATTGAGGTGAAAATATAAATAAATGATCTGTATGGTTTTGGATTTTCAAATGAATTTTATAATTAGATTTTTGAAAAGCGTTTGTCAAACTTAAAATTTTGTTTGGTTATATATATTAAAAATAATTTTTACAAATTTAAAATTCAAAACTTACTTGGTTTTGGAGTTTCCAAAAATAGTTTTTAAAAATTTAATTTGTATTTTATTATTTTTGTGAACTTTTTAATATTTTAATCAATATTTTTCACTTTTCAATCCACTCAATTTAAATAAAAAAAAAATTAACATATACAAGCGATGCAGAAATTAAAAACAAATTAGACCCTCCTTGCTACAAACTTAACGATAAACATATAAAAACTGTCCAATTGAATTTAACAATAAGTTTTGCTATAAATTTTTATTTTAACAATAAGCAAGTTTCAATAATATCATTGTAATTGATATAGTATTTGAACTCAAATTGTCAATGCAAAAATAGTTGCCTTTTTGTTTGTCAAATAGAAATTTAAAAGGCAAAAAATGGTATGGTCCTTGATTAGTACTGGTGGAGGCAATGTGATGGAAATTGCTACAATTCATTAAGAAAAATGTGAAAATAGTGATGACACAATTATTGCCTTGGCCACGAAAATGTGAAAATAGTGATGACACAAATACAAACAAAAACCATATCACCAAATATTTACTATTATAGTATTTTTGTTTATGTAACCCATTTACAATTTGAAATAGAAAATAAGCATTTTATTATCCTAGCCAATAACAGTACCCAAATAAATTTCTATTTTCCACATTTTTTTAGATAGCGCGTTTTGGTTGAAATAAAGAAGAGAGATCTTATGGCTATAGTTTTGTATCAATTTTAATATAATGGTTGAAATCTACCAATTTTTATCGTTTGGTAGTCAGTTTATTGTGCAAAAAATTAAATAAATGAAAAATAAATAAATTGTATGCTACTTGGTGAATAAATCAATTTAAACATAAATTTTTCAAATTTATAGGTAAACGAAATAGTGAAAAGTAAACATATAAATGCTACGTAAAATTCAAGTACAACAAAAGTATAAGATTTTAAACAAACAACAAAATGTAAGTCCCATAACACAGAAACATATAATAAAAATCAGACGAAATACGCCAGCCAATATTCTGCAATAGAAAAAAATAAATAACAAATTAAGCACACCAGCTAATGCTTTACAATACAAAAAAAAAAAATGCCAAATAACAAATTAAGCACACCAGCCAGTGCTCTGCAATACAAAAAAAAATGACAAATAACAAATTAAGCACACCAGCCAATATTTTGTAATATAAAGAAAATGCAACACCCTTCCTGATAAAAATATATATGGAGGCAAAGATTCAAATTCAACCAAATAAAAATATGTGATGACCGGTTTCATTTTACATCACTTCACTTTTGTTTTTATTGGGTTCGTGATGTCTAGAATTCTTCCTCAAATGAATTCTTGTTCTTGTTTATTTGGTGTTGAATTTCACTTGTTTGGGGGGTGCACGATAGAGTCTGGAGTGCCTGGGAGCGTACCAGAAAAATTTTGGGCTGCTGCGCCAAGGCTGCATGTGTAGGTTGGCGCCGCAAGTGCGGGGGATGAGGCTGCACGTGCGGGGAAGGGTGAGTTAGGAGAGTTGCACACTGCCTAATAAGCAGGTACAGAGTGAGGGGCGGAGGAGATGGCCGCATGTGCGAAGATGAAGGCCGCACATGCGGGAAGTAGGCTCCGCATGTGCGGGGGTACGTGCCGCACGTGCTGGGCGCGGGCAGTCCAAAACTCTATTTTTTTTTCTCTTTTTGGCTGTGTATGTATCACATTTGGGGCATTTCTCTCTTACTCTAAACGTCATTTTACTCCTCCTTCTCTCTAAAAACTTTCACCAAACACCCAAAACCCTTGATTTCTTGCAATCTTTTGGGTCTAGATCCATCTTCTCTCACAAGTTTTGAAGATCAAAGCTAGAATATCCCTTTGTGTGGTGGAGATCAAAAATCTCTCATCTTTGTCTCTAGGGTTTTGATCTCACCTCTTGAACAAGAACTTGAGGTAGGGTTTCCTTTGAGTTATATATATATATATATATATATATTTTTGCTAGATTAATGTTGGATTTGGAACTTCTTGGTAAAAATAAGAAAGTTTTAATATTGATTCAAGAATGTTATGATTTTCAAAAGGTGGGCTTAATCATGTTTCTTCTAAATCGTCTCTTGAGGGTTTGAATAACCTTGGCCAATGAATGATGTCCTCTTTTTGAGTTTCCTTCAAATGTTTGTGTGTGTGTTATGGTGGTGGAAGTTAAACCTAGATATTTGAGGGATTTTGGAAAATGTGGAGAACCTAAGAGATTTTCTTGTGTCAAAAGAATGAATGAATGAAAATTTCATATTGTTATTTGCAAAAATGACAATTTTCTTAGTATATGAGGATTGGGGATTTGTTTTAAAATTTTTGTTAAATGCATGAACATGTATAGTTATGAGATGACAATATTGTTGAGTTCCTCGAAATAGGAAAGTTGTGATTTTGGAAGTTAGTATTCAAAACATGGTATGTAGTCTTGAAATGACCAAATCATTGAGAATTGTACAAAGTGGGGAAAATGTTGCCTTTCGTTAATAAACTTAAATTGAACATGTAACTATTTTGTGATAAATAACATTGAAGAAGGGGAGATGGGAAATGTGAGTGTTGTAGTATTATTGTTGAGATACTTGAGAAGGGAGATATGTTACGAAACATTGATAATTGTTGCATCCCATAATCATTTAAGTGAATGTTATACATTTTGAATTGCACTTGGAAACGTTTGCATTGAAAAAGGAATATTAAAAATGAGAACTATTGTAATGTTTGAGGTAAATACGTTGGTAAGTCCAGATAAGAGGTGTAGACAAAATTGATAAGTTGGCCTGAGTGTCCGCGGTGAAAGACCAAAAACACGCGCGGAGAAGGTACCACTTCCCTTCTGGTTAGCAACTGGTAAAGTGGGGTTTTTGGTAGTACTAGCTGAGCCTACTTACAGACACCAATCTAGGGATTACCTGAGTCGTATTTACTGCCCCATTGAGTAAAATTGTAGTTTCCAAATTGATGAGATTTCAAATTATAGTTGAACATGGTGACTCTCAAAGAGACATGTAAAGAAATTCATTTTCTCAAATTTGGCATTGCATGGCATTTGCATCTAATATTGGAAATCTTGCATAAATGTATGTATTTTGTTAAGGATTCTGGGGATTGGCAGGGTACTATCGGCATTTTGTAAGGGACTTTTCTAGACTAGCCGCACCTTTGACTAGATTAACTAGAAAAAGTTTTAAGTTTGTGTGGAGTGAGACTTGTGAAAAGTCATTTCAAGAGCTTAAGACTAGGCGGACTACCGCACCGGTGTTGATAATTCTGGAGAGAGGTTTGGGTTACACCTTTTATTGTGATGCGTTTCGGGATGGGCTTAGTTGTGTTTTGATGTAAGGGAGAAAGGTTGTAGCTTTCAGTTCACGGCAATTGAAAACTCATGAGAAGAATTACCCTACCCACAACTTGAAGTTAGCTGCAGTAGTATTTGCCTTGAAAATTTGGAGGCATTATTTGTGTGGTGAGAAGTTTAAGTTTTTCTCCGATCATAAGAGTTTAAAGTATTTGTTTTCCTAAAAAGATTTGAATTTACGCGAACGGAGGTGGATGGAGTTTTTGAAGGATTATGACTTCAAGTTGCACTATCATGCGGGAAAGGCCAACATAGTGGCCAACGCCTTAAGTCGAAAATCTGTGAGTAGTCTGGCGAGTGTGGCCATTCAGGAATGGGTTATGTTGGGAGATGTCAGTAAGTTTGAATTGCACTTGAGTGAGTCCGAAGAGGGTGCAACCTTGTTTACCTTGAGCGCTCAATCTACCTTGATTAGCAAAGTTATAGAGGCACAACAAGGGGACCGCAAAGTGGAGTCAATTCATGTTAGAATCTCCAACGAGAAGGATGAAATGGGTTTGAACATTCGCTCGGATCAGAGTGTACGTTACCTAGCCGTTTGTTTGTACCAGAATCTTGTAGAGAGGAGGTGCTTCAGGAGTTCCATCACTCACGCCTTGCGGTACATCCGGGAGGCACCAAAATGTATCGTGACCTTAGCTGTTAGTTTCGGTGGAGGGGTATGAAGCGAGATGTCGCTTCCTTTGTGTCGAAGTGTCTTACTTGTCAATAATTGAAAGCCGAACACCAAAACCAGTAGGTTTGTTATAACCCTTATCAATAGCCAAGTGGAAGTGGGAGCACGTTACCATGGATTTCGTTGTTGGGCTTCCTAGAACACAGCGGGACAATGATGCCATTTGGGTGATTATTGATAGGTTGACTAAGTCTACGCATTTCATTCCGATGCGTACCAGCGACTCAGTTGAGCACTTGGCAGAGTTATACATTAGGGAGATAGTTCGACTTCATGGGGTTCCAGTAACCATTGTGTCAGATAGGGATCATCGTTTTACTGCCCGGTTATGGCAAAGCCTTCAAGAGGCATTGGGAACTAAATTGACCTTTAGCACCGCCTACTATCCTCAAACCGATAGACAGTCGGAGCGTACCATTTAGATTTTGGAGGACATACTTAGAGCTTGTGTCGTAGATTTCAAAGGGTCTTGGGAGAGGCATTTGTCGTTGATTGAGTTTGCCTACAATAATAGCTACCAAGCTAGTATCGAGATGACGCCATTTGGAGACTTGTATGGCCGACCTTGTAAGTCACTAGTTTGTTGGGCCAAGGTGGGGGATACACCGTTGTTGGGTCCGAAAATTGTTAGGGAGACAACCGAGAAAGTTGCTTTCATTCAAAAAAGGTTAGCTACAGCCCAGAGTTGACAGAAAAGTTATGCCGATAAGAAGAGACGACCTTTATCTTTCGAAGTGGGTGACCATGTTTTCCTTAAGATCTCACCTAGGCGGGGTTCGATGAGATTTGGTAAGAGTGAAAAGTTGTCTCCGAGGTTTAATGGGCCTTTCGAGATATTGGAAAGAATCGGGGAAGTGGCATACCGGTTAGCTTTACTGCCACAACTTTCGGGGGTTCACAATGTCTTTTATGTGTCGATGCTTAGAAAGTATGAACCTGACCCTTCTTACGTGTTAGATTGGGTTGATTTGGAGGTGGATGAGGATGCCTCTTACGAAGAGCGACCGGTTCAAATACTAGATACCTGAGAGCAAGTGTTGAGGGGTAAAACCATACCGTTAGTGAATGTGTTGTGAAGGCACCACGGAGTTGAAGAAGCAACGTGGGAGTGGGAAGCGGAAGTTCGCTCCAAGTATCCAGATTTATTTGAAAATGCTTAGTTGTTTTAATTTATAATGTTCCCTAGTATTGAAGGGGAAAAGTGTCAAAATGGTTAATTTATTGTGTTGTATGTATTGTTAATCTAAGCATGGGATTGTGAGAGAAGGGATTTTTGTTAAAGATGTTTCATTTCGAATGTCTAGTATAAGCAATTGTTTTTGATGAAATGATGATGATGAGCATGGTAAATGTTGGTTGAACATTGATGTTGCGACTTGAGAATGTTGTAGAGTGGTCATAATTGCTAGAGCCCTTTAGTTTGGTTGGTTTGTTTAAATTTTGGGGACGAAATTTCTTATGGTGGGGAGGTTGTGATGACTGGTTTCGTTTTACGTCACTTCACTTTTGTTTTTATTGGGTTTGTGATGTCCAGAAATCTTCCTCAAATGAATTCTTGTTCTTGTTTATTCGGTGTTGAATTTCACTTGTTCGGGGGGTGCAAGGCAGAGATCGGAGTGTCTAGGAGCGTACCAGAAAAATTATGGGCTGCTGCGCCAGAGCCGCACGTGCCGGGCCTTGGGCCGCACGTGCGGGGGATGAGGCTGCACGTGCAGAGAAGAGTGAGTTGGGAGGGTTGCACACTACCTAATAAACAGGTGCAGAGTGAGGAGCGGAGGAGATGGTCGCATGTGCGGGGATAAAGGCCGCACGTGCGGGAAGTAGGCTCCGCATGTGCGGGGCACGGGCAGCTCGAATCTCTATTTTTTTTTTCTTTTTTTGGCTGTGTATGTATCACATTTAGGACATTTCTCTCTCACTCTAAACATCATTTTACTCCTCCTTCTCTCTAAAAACTTTCACCAAACACCCAAAACCCTTGATTTCTTGCAATCCTTTGGGTCTAGATCCATCTTCTCTCACAAGTTTTGAAGATCAAAGCTAGAATATCCCTTTGTGTGGTGGAGATCGAAAATCTCTCATCTTTAGCTCTAGGGTTTTGATCTCACCTCTTCAAAATGAACTTGAGGTAGGGTTTCCTTTGAGTTATATATATCTTTTTGCTAGATTAATGTTGGATTTGGAACTTCCTGGTAAAAATAAGAAAGTTTTAATATTGATTCAAGAATGTTATGATTTTCAAAAGGTGGGCTTAATCATGTTTCTTTTAAATCGTCTCTTGAGCGTTTGAATAACCTTGGTCAATGAATGATGTCCTCTTTTCGAGTTTCCTTCAAATGTTTGTGTGTGTTATGGTGGTGGAAGTTAAACCTAGATATTTGAGGGATTTTGGAAAATGTGGAGAACCTAAGAGATTTTCTTGTGTCAAAAGAATGAATGAATGAAAATTTCATATTGTTGTTTGCAAAAATGACAATTTTCTTAGTATATGAGGATTGGGGATTTGTTTTAAAATTTTTGTTAAATGCATGAACATGTATAGTTATGAGATGACAAAATTGTTGAGTTCCTCGAAATAGGAAAGTTGTGATTTTGGAAGTTGGTATTTAAAACATGGTATGTAGTCTTGAAATGACCAAATCATTGAGAATTGTACAAAGTGGGGAAAATGTTGCCTTTCGTTAATAAACTTAAATTGAACATATAACTATTTTGTGATAAATAACATTGAAGAAGGGGAGATGGGAAATGTGATTGTTGTAGTATTATTGTTGAGATACTTGAGAAGGGAGATATGTTACGAAGCATTGATAATTGTTGCATCCCATAATCATTTAAATGAATGTTATACATTTTGAATTGCACTTGGAAACGTTTGCATTGAAAAAGGAATATTAAAAATGAGAACGATTGTAATGTTTGGTGTAAATACGTTGGTAAGTCCAGATAAGAGGTGTAGAGAAAATTGATAAGTTGGCCTGAGTGTCCGCGATGAAAGACCGAAAACACGCGCGGAGGAGGTACCATATCCCTTCTGGTTAGGAACCAGTAAAGTGGGGTTTTTGGTAGTGCTAGCTGAGCCTACTTGCAGACACCAACCTAGGGATTACCAGAGTCGTATTTACCGCCCCATTGAGTAAAATTGTAGTTTCCAAATTGATGAGATTTCAAATTATAGTTGAACATGGTGACTCTCAAAGAGACATGTAAAGAAATTCTTTTTCTCAAATTTGGCATTACATGGTATTTGCATCTAATATTGGAAATCTTGCATAAATGTATATATTTTGTTAAGAATTCTCTACTGGGCTTTATGCTCAACCTTATGGGATTTTGGTGCAGGAAATGATGTAGTGATCCTGCCGAGTTGAAGGCGTGAACATATTTTGTGAAGAGTAAATAACTCTGTTTTGTTGTGATTTATTTTGCTAGCCAATGGCTATTCATGTATGGGCCCGAGAGGCCATTTTTGTGTAACCGGGCTTAAGCCTTGAAAATTGTAAGCCCATGAGGGCATTTTATTATTTTTGGGTTATGATGTTCTACATGCTATAGATTCATGCATTTCTATATCATTGAATGTATAATTCGCATGTGGGACTTTTGTGTAAACCTTGTTGAATAATGGTGTAAAGGTTGGAGAATCGTTATTGTTATTTAGTGGATGTTGGTTGATGTATTTAATTTATGTTGGATTATTTCGGGGCGTTACAAAATATGATTAGTTTTCTTTAACCTAATTCAAGAGCATATTAGGAAGAAAAAACAAAAGCAAAAAAGACTATATCACCTAGTGTGTTACATTTACAAAAACAAGCTCATAGCATAAGTCAATAATTCAAATGAATATTATCTAACATGCATCTAAACTTAGTTATAAATTTCACATAGATAAAAGGCTTTACAAAACTATCGTAAGTAATAAAATTCACATCGATAGGAAACTTTACAAAATCTGGATCATAGCTAGCATATGTACACTTTTCACAAAAAAAAAAAAATATATATATATATATATGATCTTCAAACTTGTTCTTTCTTAGAAATTCTAGGAGTGCCTCATCACTTTCCAAAAAGTATTTGTATCAACTTGTATGTATCCCCAGTGAGAAGCATGCATGACAATCTACTAATTTATGAAAATAAAAAAAGTTAGTATATTAGTAAAAGAAAATCTATATATATATATATCAAAATATATCAAAACACTTTCAAATTGAAATTACCTTGTTACATCCCCATCGAAACAATCTAGTTGTGTTTATCTTTTTGAGCTCAATATAATTTTTAACCCAATCCTAGAAAAGTCAAAATATATAGTAAAATATTTTTAAAATAACAATTTGTAATCAATAGAAACAAATTTATCAATAAATAAATTGTACCTTTTGACAAAAGTGGTTTGATCCATAAGTAACACTACAACAAAATTTCAGGATAAACAATAGTTGTAGTAGAATATGGCCATCATTGGGAAGGAGGACACTTGTACGATCAAAAGATGTACATCTAGATAGGGCCACGTACAGTTGCCCATGACTAAACACTGGTGCGCGCAAATCAACTCCAACAAATTTCACAAATTGTCCTTGAAATTTATTAATGGTCAGGGCATATGCCAATCGAATTGGAAATTGACGTCTTGTCATTCGGAAAGGCATTTCTGAAGAAGACGGTGTCAAGGATATCCTTGGAATGAATACCAAATTGCCAAATTTTTCTCCAGTTAAAATTTGAGTTTCAATTATGCGAGTATTGCATCTAGAAACCATCAATCTTATGTCATTGCACAGTCCATCTTTTGGTGCAATATTTCTTAACAACATTATAGGACAACCCACTTTCAACTTTACCTTAAAAGCCGGTAGTCCAGGAGGATCTAATGAATTTAAATATTCATTAGGATATCTATTTATTATAGTACGATCAATTTCATCATCTTCAGACATCTTGTCTGCTGCCAAATAAGTATGTGTTATCGGGAAAAATATTCAATGCAGCAATATTGATAGCACTGGCATCATCATTCCATACAGAAAGAATTGTACATTCAGTTAAAAATGTTGCAGTCGATGTCATTGCCACATCCAATTGCGGATAAACTACTGAGATTGTGTCTTTTAGATCTTGGCATTTGTGTATTGTTGAAAAAGAACAAAATGTGACCATTGATAATTAAAGAGAGCCTCAACTCATTTGACTAAGATGAAATAAAAATGATTCTTAACATGAAAAAGAACTAAGAAAAAAGAAGTGGGTCAATCCAATTAATGTTAAAAATGAACTAAGAAAAAAACACAACACAGATTTTTTTTTTTTTTTTTTTTGCTTCAGATTTTTTTTTGTTGTTGTTGTTGTTTGCTTCAAGAAAAAACAATGGATGAAGCCAGGGAAGAGCAAAATAAATTTAAGCCATTGCTTAGCATTCAAACTGAAGGTATAATCGTGATATAAAGACTGAAAAGTTGGATGGGTGGGGATGACGAGATGATGAAAAAACAGAAAAACAGAGCTATGAACTGGGAAAAAAAAAAAACAGAGGTACAAAAATGAGTGGAAAACAAAAGGAAAATGAGGAGATAAGAGTTCCTTACCTGGGTTTCTCAGAGCTTTCTTCTTTCTTCAAAGCTTTCTCAGAGCTTTCTTCATACATACATATGTGAAGTGTAGCATACATATGATGTAAAGTGCAGTGGGTTGGTAAGAGGTGGTAGATAAACAAATCTAGACCATTGAATTTTAGCCATTGATAAATCTAGACCATTGAAACTCTTTTCAATTTCAGCCATTGTTTTTAAATTAGACAAATCTAGACCATTAAAGATAGTTTGTGAGAGAGATATTTTTAAAAATAAATCTGAGCCATTGCTTTTCAAATTAGATAGATTTGAACCATTAATTTGAGTGACATTTTCAAATGAACCCTTTCATTGTTATATAGATTTTCCTACTAATATCTAACATTCTATGACCAAAAAAACAAAAAAATACATACACAAATTAAATTTAAAAAAATAATAAGATAAATAAAATAAAAATAAAGTGATAGATTGGACACAATGAACTTGGGCTAGAAAGAGTAATAGTTTGGACAGAAAAGTGTTCGGCCCAATGCAAAAAAGGGCCTTGATATATATTGTATAAACTAATCATCTTCATTTTAACATTGAATAATGATTGAAACCTCCACCCTCACAAGACTCCTATAAATCTAAACCACTGATGATGTAGACTCCCATATATACATGAGTGGGCCATACACATACATAAAGAGCCAGGATCACTTTAGGGGTGTGAGGGTCATCCCCAAAGGAAATCCCAAACATTTTCCATTAAGATTTTAGATTGGTATGTTTGTAAGGATGGAACTATGTCCATCTTTGTTATCAAGATTAATTTTACAAGACACCTCTTATCTTTTTAAATAGAATATGAATTTTGTTAACATGTTTTTAGTGTGTTAATGGTAAAATTTTGGCCTAATAACTTTGAGATTATGGGTTCAAATCTCATGACTACCACTTTGTATACTATGCATTCACCTCCCTAACACAAATTAATGTGTACTAATTGAACCTTTTTTTTTTTTTTTTAAATTATGTTTTTAGTGTGTTCTTAAGATATTTGTTAAAAACTTCAAAAGATTTGTACATCGTACATGAAGATGAGTATAATAAACAATGTATAATTTTTTTGCTCATTCTTAATATGTGGTCTAAGAACTCAGGTAAACAATACTTATAGATTATATAATCAGTCCTAAAGAATCATCTAGTTTATTTATGTGAATCCCTTAAAATTGTACCCACACTATTAATTTTATGTAAGTATATGATTTATTTTGGAAGTGTGATACACCAAAATAATTTATGACATTTTATTTGGTCCAAGTTCAAAGTCACACCTTAGACAATTTTTTTTTTTTTTTTTTTTTATCTCTCTAGCAAATTTAAGTTTAAAAAAAATCACCGCCATAGTCTCTCTTATAACTTCTCTTTGTAGCGATATCTTTCAAAATGAAATCTTAATTATGCCGATATGAGTATTATATTTCAAACAATATGTTTGTTGGTGCGTCAACAAAGAACCAACTCTTGAAGGCATTGCTTTGAATTCAATGAAATCACAGAATTTTTTGAGGGGAATATAGAACAAGATTGTAAGACTTTTTTGGTCATTGAAATCATGTCATACCATACCACAATTATTTATTTATTTATTTTTTTGAAATTAACGGTTATGGAAATAGGATTGTGGGCTTGGTAGTGTTCAATCTAACCAGTTGCCATGTTGTACTAAGAGGGGTAAGTTGCCATAATTTTTTGGCCTTTTATACAAAATAACAAAAGGAAATGAGCTTTCTACTATTCTATTATTTTATGGAGTTATGGAGTTAAGAGAAATTAGAGAAGTAGGCAACAAAGAGATAATGAGAATTTACATTACTTCATTCTTTGGCTTGAATGTCAATTTATAGAATACATCTTATAGATACAAACAAAACCAAAAAGCTATCCTAACCCAAAAAGTTTGTCTAGAGTTATTGCATATCTAATTTGTTGAAATTTATAACACCAATACGTCCAAAAACTTTGTAACGTTGTACACAAGTCTACAAGCCTAGGTATAGGCTTACACAAAGTTTCTATAAAAATAAATACAAAGACAAAAAAGTCTTTAGAAACAAAAATGAAAAGAATAATGCTATATGCACCAATTAATGTACTAACACTACTACAAAAATAGTTAAAGATCACACTTTGACAAAAAAAAAGATCTCACTTTTATTGGAAGTGTGATAAAAAAAAATTAGATTGATATTTTAATCACACTTAATTTGATTGAGTGTGATAATATTTATTTTTTATGTCACTTTTCAATTAAGTGTGATTATATATATGTATTTTTAATCACACCTTCTAATTAAAGTGCTACTACTTTTTAATCACACTTTTTAAACAAGTGTGATTATATATATATATTTTAATCACACATTCTAATTAAAGTGTGATTATTTATATATTTTTTAATCACACCTTCTAATTAAAGTGTGATTATATATACACTACTACTTTTTAATCACACTTTTTAAATAGGTGTGATTATATAGATATTTTTTTAACCACACATTCTAATTAAAGTGTGATTATTTATATATTTTTTAATCACACCTTCTAATTAAAGTGTGATTATATATAAACTACTACTTTTTAATCACACTTTTTAAATAGGTGTGATTATATAGATATTTTTTAACCACACATTCTAATTAAAGTGTGATTATTTATATATTTTTTAATCACACCTTCTAATTAAAGTGTGATTATATATACACTACTACTTTTTAATCACACTTTTTAAATAGGTGTGATTATATAAATATTTTTTAACCACACATTCTAATTAAAGTGTGATTATTTATATATTTTTTAATCACACCTTCTAATTAAAGTGTGATTATATATACACTACTACTTTTTAATCACACTTTTTAAATAAGTGTGATTATATATATATTTTTTAATCACACATTTTAATTAAAGTGTGATTATATATACATTACTACTTTTTAATCACACTCCCTAAATAGGTGTGATTGTATAAAATATTTCAATTTGATTTTTATATAAAATATACAATTCCCAAATCCGCACCTCTATTCTACCCATGAATGATAGAGATGACTCACTACTAGAAAATGAGGCTTTAGACACGGAACTTTTTCACCAATTTTTTCATCTTTCTATCTCTCTGTCTCTGTCTCTCTTCTCTCTCTCTCTCTCTCACTCTCACTCATCACTCTTCTCTGTCTGTCTGTCTGTCTCTCTCTCTTTCTCTCTGTCTATCTCTCTCATCTCTCTCTGTCTCTCTTCTCTATCTCTCTTCTCGTTATCTCTCTCGCTCATCTCTCTCTGTCTCTCTCTCGTTTATCTCTTTTCGCTCTTTCTTTCTCTCCCTCTCTCTTTGTCTATATCTTTTCACCTATTTTTTCATCTTCCTCTCTCTCTTCTCTTTCTCTCTCTCACTCATCACTCTTTTCTTTCTGTCTATATGTCTCTCTCTCTCTCTCTCTGTGTCTCTCACTCATCTATCTCTTCTCTCATCTCTTTTCTCTCTCTGTCTCTTTCGTTCATCTCTCTTCTCTCTATCTCTCTCATATTTCTCTGTCTCTCTCGCTCATCTCTCTTCTCTCTCTCTCTCGTTCATCTCTCTTCTCTCTATCTCTCTCTCGTTCATCTTTCTTCTCTCTCTATCTTTTTTCTGTCTCTCACTCTCTATCTTTTTGTCCCTCTCTCTCTTCTCTTTCTCTCCCACTATGTTCGCATTGCTCACTCTCTCCCTTCTGTCTTCTCTATTTACTGAGCTCCCTCTCGATTTATCTATCCACTACAAGAAAATGCACTTTTAGCGACCACTTTGTCTCTCTCTTGCTCATCACTTTGTCTTTGTCTCTCTCTCTCTCTTTCTCTCCTCTATCTGTCTCTCACTCATTTTTCTCTCTCTCACCACCCATCTCCTTTACCACCTTCACCACTACTGCAAACGCCATTCCACTACCACCATTACTACCACTGTCGCCACTTCACCTCTACGACTACCATTGCTACTACCATTGCCACCACTACCACTACTGCCACTATTACTACCATTACCTCTCATTCACCCTTGCTACTTCATCTACTCTACCACTACCACAACTTCACCACTAATCTCCTTCGCCGCCGCCACCACCACCACCACCACCACCACCACCATCATCTCTTATCCACCACCTTCACCACTATTGCCACTACTACTACCATTACCTCTCATTATTTTTTATTCCCGCCTGTTTTTGTTTTCCATTCCCGCTCTATTCTCTCTCTCTATCTCTTCTATCTGTCTCTCACTCATCTCTCTCTCTCTCACCACCCATCTTCTCTACCACCTTCACCACTACTGCAAACGTCATTCCACCACCACCACCACTACTTCCACTGTCGCCACTTCACCTCTACGACTACCATTACTACTACCATCGCCACCACTCCACTACTGCCGCTACTACTACCATTACCTCTCATTCATTCCTTCCACTCCATCTACACTACCACTACCACAACTTCACCACTAATATTTTTCGCCATCACCACCACCACCACCATCATCTCTTATCCACCACCTCCACCACTAATGTCGCTACCTTTCCTCTACCACAAAAAATTAGTTCATGATTTTTACTAACCAAAAAAAATAGGCCGTAGAAAAATATTTTTCATTGACCACAGAAAATAAACTTTTATTTTAGTGAAAAATATTTTTCATTAAAATATTACTCCTACTTCTACCAAATAAAAAATAATAATAATATCTATATTTCTATCATTTGATTTTCATACATACTTTTTGATTTTTTTCTTTTTAATCTCTATCATTTGATTTTCATACGTAAACTTTCTGATTGATTTTCCCAATAATATTAAAATATTATTAAACCCCCCAAAAAAGGCCCCAGTTCCCAATATCAATCTATACAGGGAAGAACAGGGAACACGATTCAATGGGGGAAAATGAGAAGAGAGGGAGAAGATAGAGGGTTCGAAGGGGAAGGGAAGTGTTTCAATGTCTCTCATTGGACACTTCGACGGTATGGCAAGACTGGTTCGGTGATGATAACGATCAACGGTACGTACTCATCTTATCTCTTCTCTTCTCCCTCAAAAATCTACATACCAAAACGATTGTCAAGCATAAGCTTATAATCACTCCCTTTGATGAGGCTAAGGCCGCAAATGGCAAGAACGATCTCGCGGTGGAGATGCTCGGCGCAGATGAGGTAGGGAGGGGCGTGGCCATGGGTTTGTCGAGGTTGAGGCGGTTGAGGGGAATTAAGGGTGCCTCTCTCTCTATATATATATATATATATGTGTATGTATATGACTATTTTCAGATTCTGATGATTCTTATCTCTGCTATCATTACTTTGTTCACAATTTAACTACGATTTCTCAATTCAATCTTCACCTGTTTTAGGGCTATTTGGATTCATCTTTATATCTTAATCTGTATATGCATATGTGAAATTACTATTTCAAACAATTGTGCATTTTTATTGATAAAGTTTGCCCCCTTTTTTCAAATCTTGAATAGTTTTCTTGTGTTATGAGCTAATTTCCATCTACTCTAGTGGTTTTTAGCATTCCTTTTTTAAGTATTTGGATATGGGTCAAGCAGATGGTATAGGGCTTTCTAAATTTTTATTTTATTTTTAATTTTATTTTATAGCTGCTAATATATGTTGTGCACTTGGGTCATTGTAATTAAGACATTTTGTCTGTTCTAAGCTTGTGTTTATTCTTTGGTGGGATGACGGAGTTGAAAATCTGATTAGAGGGAAAGGAAATGAGGAGAGAGAGGGGATTTAATGGATCATCTAGGTAGATAAGCTTATGGCTGTAGATAGTGGAAGTAAACATACAATTAAGAAATGGAAAGGTTAAGGGGAGTGTTTATGAGCACAGAAATGGAGGATGATAAGGCTACAAAAGGCCAAATAAAACAAGAGTCTTGGCAGGGATCCCTAAAACAAGAGTCTAGATAGGGTTGTGCCATAGGTGTTTGATTCTGCACATATCAACATTTGACATGTAACAATCCATCTCATAAGGGATAAATTTAGGGGTCTCAAGCTTTTTCATAATACAATATTGAAAAAGACCATGAGGAAGCAAGCAACTAGAGAGACAGGGAAGCTCTCATGTAGGAGAGAGTTGTCTTATGTATAGATGTATAATACTGACATAATTCCCACCTCCCGCAAGGAAAATAAAAATTTGTTTTTACTTTCAGATCAAGGTTAATTCTTCAGGTCATAGCTTGTGTTGGCTTCATACTAAACTTGCTTCATTATCCTTTCCAGTCCTAATTGAACATGTGCCAATGGATTGCATAAGTTTTTATATATGGCTGTTATTCAGATGACTTAAAAAGATTATACATTCTTTATTATATGTTCTTTTAAGCAGAATGTACAATCTATTTAAGCTTCTTAACATGTGCCTTAAGGCCACACATTAAACAAATCCTTTTTGTATTTGTAGTTCTTGACTTACCTAAGCACTTTCAGTAAATTGTACATGCATTGATTATCACTTGTTTGTGCTCTTCATCTGCATGATATACTCTCTCGTAAACACGGACATGTTCAAAATGAATTTCTGTGAGAATGAATTCTTCTGCTTTTATGAAATTAGTGGTATGTTTAATACTAACTGTGTTTATAAATAGGGGTTCTCATGAGCAGTAAGCTCAGCCAAGTCCACAGGAGATTCCTACAAATTCATGGTATCCTCTATTTGTAGTTAGCTCTCCAAGTTCTTCCTGCCCAACACACTCCTAGTAGCACCTCTTCTAGTACCTTCAGTGTACAAAGGCCTGTAGATCGGCCAGAGTCACAATCTCATGTTTCGCCTGCAGAGGCTGCTGGCATTATTGTTCTGTTAAAGGATAAGAGGTAAAGCTCATGGATCCCTAATCCATTATTATTACATTGCTAATTATTATTTTGTAATCATGATATGTATCATGTATCATTGTTATGATATATCATATTGTGTATCGTTTAGATGCATTAACATATATGAATATACTTAAAAAATAAGATTTCTAGATATGTGTCTTTGATTGCTTTTAACAGTATGTGAAATAGAGTACAATTTCCATATTAATCAGTTAGTGTGAGTTGAAACTCCAAAATTGTGAATGATGGGTTGAGAGGAGGGAAACCAAGTTTTTAATTTGTTTAATTTTTAAACCAAAGACAAAAGTAATTTTTTTAAGTTTTGGGGTTTGGTAAAAGTGACTTCTCTTTTGGAAAAATAAATTGTTACATTTTATTCTCTTGAAACTGTAATAGTCCATTGTTTTTCCCCCAAAAATTTTAGGTTCTTTTTTCTATTGACAAATTCATAGGCTTAGGTTCTTCTTTCTCTTTGTATGAATGCCTGCATCTGCTGTGTTATTTTGATTGCTTAGGGAATTTGACTTCTTAAGCTTGATGTTGTAATTGTTAAGATTATGCTTGTAGGCGTAATTACTGCTTTTTAAGATTTCCACTGTTGCGTTTTCTAAATTGTGAATTTCTTCAGATTTCAGTTGGTTCTCATTTATACCCTAAGAATCCAGTCCACCTTGGAAGTCAGCTCAACTTCAGTGTAGAAGGTTCAGTTGGTCACAACTAAAACTCACAAATCCATTCCGGAAATCTAGATCTAAAAGACAACATTGAATTAATGTTTAAAAAGCCATAATAATTGTATCTGTCAGGTGGAAATCTTAGTCTGAAATTGACGAATAATTTAAATGCCAATTTTTTTGTTTATGAAGACAAAGTGGAGCTTTAAGGTAATTGTTACTTATCCATTTTCCTTTTTATGGTAGGATTAAATGATCAAGTGTTTGGCCGTTGGTTGAGTGCTAATGAAAGTGTTATATATGTGAACATGATATCTGGAAAAGCTGAAGCCATTAGGGAAGGTACTACTCGAGGTATTGAGCAGAATATTTTTCCCTTTGCTGTTCTAGATTTTCAGTAAACTATTTTATTGGATTTCTTGTCTCTGTACTTTTTATCATGATTTGACTGGCTTGAATATAATGGTGCTGATTTACCTTGCCTGGAACTCATTTCTTCAAACAGTGATTTGTAAAAATTCAAGTGTGAAATTGCAAACAGCAGTTACAGTGTTGCAAGGGACTATTGTGTTCATTGAAATACCAAAGTATAGGAGTGCCCCATTGCCGTTAAAACATTTTGATAACTAAATCATAGAAATATAGAAAGAAAGTAGCAATGGTTAAAGGTGAATACAAACTAAATGTGTGTTTAGATTTTGAATTTGATTGTTAGAGAGAGAGAGAGAGAGAGACAGACAGAGAGAGATACGAAAACTAAGTAAAAAAATGCACTTTTTCGCACTTAAGCTTGAAAATAGGCCATCGGAGGTCAAAATCATACAACAACCACGTGACAGCCTGGGAAACACCTCAAACACCCCGGGAGGTACCAATGTATGTTGTGGAAACTTACAGAACTAGCACGGGACTCCCGGTTTGAAAATTAAGTCCAAAAATGTAATTTTTCACACTTAAGCTTGAGAATAGGCCATTGGAGGTTAAAATCATGTTACAGTCACGAGAAGGCCTGGGCAACACCTCAAACACCTCGGGAGGGACGAACGTAAGTTGTGAAAACTTACGGAACTAGCACAGGACTTCCGGTTTGAAAACGAAGTCTGAATGTGGGTCGATAGGGAACCATCCATGTCTTGATAGGTCTTACAATTTGGAAGGTAATGGCTATTGGTAATTGTGCCTCTAACCAGTGACTCATCTGTCTAATAGTAAGGTGATTAAAGGTCTAGGTTTCGGTGGTTTGTTGTCGCGGGGCCTATATTTTCCACTATAGTTCTCATTTGTTTGAGATATCTATGTAATGAGAAATGCCTCATGAAACAAGAATTCCACCATATCAGCCAACCATTGGCCCCATAGGGGTAAAAAATTGCCGGAAATTGGCCTTCTAATAGGGGGGTAGGGCACCGTTGAGGTAAAATTCCTACTCTTGTCAATGTGACAAGAATCTGTTTGGACCCACCAATTATAGAATCTACTTGATCATTTCTATATGTAGAAAACTGGGAATATCATTTTTTGAGATGATTTCTATATGTCACCGTAGGGAGGAGGATCCTCATGAGGTTTTGCAAAGAAGCAAGCGAAGTAATGGGGAAAAGAACGAAAACATCACATCAATTTCAAACGACAAAATCCAGAGGAAGGAAAATTCTGATAGGTAGTGTTCAGATTTACAGCTCTTGAAAATGCTTTGTCATTTCGCATCTCTTGGTTTAAAAACTTATTTTCATTGCTTCTATCTGTTGCAGTGAGGGACATTTTGAACATGCTTTTGAAGAGGTATCTAATAGAAGGAAAAGTCTGGTTCTCAATGAAGATCTGGAAGGACAAATTAAGGGTCAATATGAAAAGTGAGTGTCATTTCATGCATATGTTTTATGTTGCAAATATTTGATCATTAATTACCATTGTAATTATAACATATACATTTTAATCATGATAGAATTTAAACATATCAAGTTGCATTTTCAATTATTTGACTTGTATTATCGAAGTGATTGAGTCGTTGCTCTTTGAAATTCTAGATGTACTCTCCATTATGTTGGTAGCATTAGCAATGATTAATTCCTAAAAATGAAGTGGTTATATATATATTTTTTTTATGATTGTGCTTCAGCTGAACACTCACTGCCCAGTTAATTTCATGAATTTGTGTCTGTTAGTCTGTGTCTGTTTACATTCAAACTGAATCTGTGTCTGTTTACATTCAAACTGAATCTGTTTACATTCAATCTGTTTAATTGAATCTGTGACTGTATTTTATATTTTATTAATATTTTATTAATCTGAATCTGTTTAAAAGAATTCAATATTTTATTAAAAAGGTCCAAAATAAAGATTGACAAAATAGGAGAAAAAAAGGTTTAGAAATGGACTATAATTGCTATAATTGCTTTAATTTTGCTCTGTTATGTTATTTGTTTATTTTTCACTTTTGTTCCACAAGTTTGGTCATAAAAGAGAGATCTTCATTTTACAATTTCGACTAGTGTTTTTGGTGTCTTGTATCAAATAAAATGAACTTGAGATTTCAATGACATTGTTTGGTATTGTTTGGTTTTGCTACTTTGGAATCTGATTTTCATAATTTTGCTTATGTTTGGTGTAATGTGGAATGAAATGGACTATAATTGCTATAATTGCTTTAATTTTGCTTATGTTTGGTGTTTCATAATTTTGTGTTTTAGGCATATATAAGGAAACTTTGTTCATAAGGTTTGATAGAACTAGAGTTTGTCATAGTTTTATGTATATCATTTCACACCTAGATTCAATTAGCAAAGATTCTGAAGAAGCAAAAAAATAGCAAGGGGAGTTTAATGTGTATTTTGCTGGGAAATAATTTGAAAGAAGTGAGTGGATCTATAAGTGACACCGAAAAAACTTGAATGGTGTAGACTGTATTGTTTTAGACTAGCACAATACATTGATCTATAAGTGAATGGATGTATACATATTACCCCTACTCTCTTTGTTGTGTCGTGCTTAGTATCTAATCTTTTATTAAATGTCTTGTTTCTCAAATAATATTGTCATTTTTTACAAGTGCATATCTTGAGTTTTAGATCACTTTTTTGTTTTATTATTAAATTATTCTAGCTTAAGAAAGTTTGAAATCATTCATGCCTTGATGATTTATTTTGGCTTCTACAAGGGTATCAATATCTTTTGTAGCTTTATACTATTTGTGTGGAGAATCAAAATAATTATGTCATTTTTGGTGGCTGTAGGGAAAGGATTGGGGCAGTTTAACAACTAGATAAATTACATTATTTTTGGTGTGATCTAAATGTAAGTTTATAAATTAATTAGTAAGTTTATTCATATGCTTCTGGCGGTTTTTAAATTAATTTATTTTTTTATTTTTCAGGTCAGAAATTTCTTGGAGAGATGCAAAATATGGTCAAAGAATTCAAGAACTTACTTTTTTCAAGTTTTTTATTTTTTATTTTTTAATGTATGTAATCACAGTTAATTTTTTTTTATTAATTTCTTTGTATATACTTTTAAACATGTAACTTTCATTTATGAAATATATGATATTATTTCATTCAATATATGGTTGTGATTCAAAATATAGTATATAGTGTGTATTACATTATTCAAATGCGCGTGCATAAATAATATTGATTATTCTTTAAATATGTAATTTTTTTTTATCACAGGTTTTATTAATTATTAATCACACTTAAAAGGTGTGATCTAAATGTTTTTAATCACACTTAAAAGGTGTGGTCTAAAGTTTTTAATCACACTTAAAAGGTGTGAACTAAAGTTTTTAATCACACTTAAAAGGTGTGATCTAAATGTTTTTAACCACACTTAAAAGGTGTGATCTAAATGTTTTTAATCACACTTAAAAGGTGTGATCTAAAGTTTTTAATCACACTTAAAAGGTGTGAACTAAAGTTTTTAATAACACTTAAAAGGTGTGATCTAAATGTTTTTAACCACACTTAAAAGGTGTGATCTAAATGTTTTTAACCACACTTAAAAGGTGTGATCTAAATGTTTTTAATTACACTTAAAAGGTGTGATCTAAATATTATTAATCACACTTAAAAGATGTGATGAAAGCATTTTTTAATGACACTTAAAAAGTGTGATTAAAAATGACCATTTTTAATCACACTCCTAAAGACCACACTTTAATAAAACTTAAAAGGTGTGATTAAAAAACATACATCACACCAAAAAAGTGTGATCTTTATCTATATTTGTAGTAGTGTAATTAGTGTAGCAATTGATGATGTAGCACAATTTAAGAGGTTTTTAGTATTTGTAATTTGTATAATGAGCGGGATCAGTAATAATATCATAACTAGTGTTGGTACATTAGTTAGTATACTAATTGGTGCATGTAGCACCACCGAAATGAAAAACTACAATTATTTGCCATCTTCTAACAAACTACAATTATATACACTATCTACCCTCCCCGTGGTTCAAAGAAATAGATTGATATAGATAAGATTTGGTTGATCTTATTTGTTGCATAGCGTCGGCTGAAGGATCTGTCTGATCACTTTCCGCCTAATAATGCAGGTTGCTCCACATGTCCTGGATAATGTTGGTGTCGTTCATGAGACAACTGCATGTGATAGTGGGGTCCAATATGCTTCCATCTTGTTTACGAGATTACGATATTCTTCATCAGTCTCTAGTAAAGGAGAATCGGGATCCTGGCTGTATCGTTCATTCTGAAATTGTTCTACATCATTTGCGGTCATGGCTAGTTCGAACGGAAGATTCAAATTATTTCTCTTTTTGAGATTTAATAACATGTCAAGAACCTTATTAATTTTTATAGGAGACCTTTGATATGTTATGGGAAAATGAGTTACAAATAATATTCTACCATCTATAACCGTGAATGGCAACTTTGCTGAGCCATAGATATTAGAAGTTGCATGTGAAACAGTTATTAGACTGTCTATCCAATATTCTATTAAATGAAGTTTTTGAATATTTTCCAATCTCTCCATCCGATGCTCTTTATCCAAATCGTCGTCTTCAAATTTGAAATCTTCAGTTTCTTTGAGATACAAAATTTGATATGGCTGGAAAAAATGTTTTCGTTCTCGCCAACCGATTGTGTTGAAGATCCAAAATGTAAAATATTTACTCCATCAGAAGCCTTTTACTACCTATGAGAGCATTGCTTTTATGATCATTGGATACTCTATCCACTGAATTAGGTCTAAAATTTGGAAAATAACTTGATTAGTTAATCCCCAATCTATATCTTCAAAAAATCACATTTCATTATTTGTCATGATGGTTATTTTAGGAATTCCATCTATAAAATTTAATTTATCATAGGATTGTTCTAAGATTTTTCTAATCTTATCACGATAATCCTCAACTTGATTTTTTATTAAAAGGAAATTTTCTTTTGTAAGCAATGTTCTTACTTTTTCAAAAAGACAAATTCTTTTTATTTGTTCAAAAATTGGATCAGAAAACTCATCTGATATGAGATATGATAGCTGAAGAAATTTTTTTAAATCTTCGTTCCAATTCATTCGTTTAAGGATATTAAAACAAAGGTTTTGTAATTCTTTTAACTTAACTGTTTGTTCAGCTAATTTGTTGGCCAAAACTCCCATGTGTTTTCGAAATTTCACTGTGTTGTCTACAATGTGAGTTTTCCAAACTCCATTGAATTCTATATAAATTTCTCTGGATATATCGGGGTTGAAAAAATCTTTATTTCATATTCATCTAGTTTAGATGTCTGAATATTAATTGGAACTGGGCTAGTTCTCATTTGACAAAAAATATTTTGATAAACAGGTATCGATGGTGCACTGTAAAAAGCTTTTTTTAACTTTGGTCATGCTATCATAGGATTTAAAACTAGCTCTCGGAAATCCACAAACTTGCTTATTACAATCATTTCATTCTGTGTAAATTTCAAGTTGTCTTCCTGCAAACACAACATAAACTTTTTCTTGTCTGAGGATTGCTTTTTAAGCAATTGTCACCCAATCTCCTTGTACGGGTTGTTTACCCTTGTTCATTTCTTTCTCTTGGTCTAGAGGTCTTCTGCAAAAATTAAAATTACTTGTTTAGTAATTTAATTTTCTGAAAACAATTTCTACTAAGAAAATCTGTAAGAAAATTGTTAGTACCTTTAAGATGTTCTACCTCAAAAGTATATTCTGAAATTTTATTATACCATGCTAATCTTGTTCTTTGCTCAATAAGTTTTTTATTGATTAAGAAATCTCTTACTACTTTATTATCAGTGCTTACAATAAAATTTTCTAGGGCTAAATAAATATGGAAACTTTTTATAGCCAATTTTATTGCAAGTAATTCTTTTTCAAAAATAATATATTTTTGTTCATTTGGTTTAAATGTTCTAAAATTATATTCACAAATTAGATCTTCTTTTTGTAATTTTATGGATATTGGATTCCCATTTTCTGACAAAAGTATCTCTTTATCATGCAATAATTTACTTGGTGTTGCTTTGAGAACTCATCCCCAACATGAATCTGAGACATCCGTTTCTAAAATTAATTTATCACCTGTTTAAGGAAGATAAACATCTGGTAAAATTTTTATATTTTCTTTAATTTGTTTAATTAAAGCAACATCTTCTGTTGTCCATTCAAAAATAACATTTTTCCTTAATTTAGTTAACTAAGGAATTTCTATTTTTGAAATATTTTTGATAAAATTTCGTTCATAACTTAAAATAACTAATAAACATTGTAATTGTGTTATATTTTCAAGAGTATCAGGAAAATCTCGTACTTTGAACAAAATATATTTCTGTAATTTTAAACCTTTCTGGTCTAAAATTATTCTAGAAAATTTAATTGATTCTTTTTCTAGTTCAATCTTTTTTGGTGACAAAACAATTCCATGTTTTTGGAATTTTTCATAAAGTAATTTTAAATGTTTCTTATGCTCCTCCCCGATTTTAGAGAAGATAGGTATATCGTCAATATAAACTACATAACAATCCTTAAAATCTTTAAAGGTTGTATCCATCCATGGTTGAAATACCTATGGTGCTATATTTAAACCAAAAGGCATAACATTCCAGTGATAATGTCCTCTAGGTATACTGAAAGCTGTCAATTTTTTTGATTCTTCAGTCAATTGGATTTACCAAAATCCACTCTTGCAATCAAATTTGCTAAAGATTTTTTTATCATTAATTTTGTTAAGTTCATCCAAACATCAAATTCTAAATTTTCATTTAGCCGTTTATAGTTAACTACCATTCGGATTTTTCCTCTTTTAATTTCAGTATGGTTTCTTATCATAAAAGTTGGACTAGAGTGAGGGTTTCTAGTTTCTTCAATTAACTTTTTATCTAAAGGGTCCTGAAGTTGAATATCAAATTCATCTATATCTTGTCTTGTATAGATCATTGGTCTTACTCTAATAAAAACATTAGAGTCTTTCAATTTCAAACTACAATAATGCGGACTACGTTACTATAGTTTTAATGGATCTTCACTAAATTTTATTCTAAAACTTTATAAATCCAATGTGATTCATCAATAGGTTTAATGATGGGAGTTAAATCATGACGCGAAATAGACGCAAACTCTTTATCACAAATATATTTATGTTGTTTTAATAATGGAATATGAATTAAGACATTGTTTATGTTTAATGAAATGGTTTTTTCCTGTATTTGCATTGGAAGGTATTTATATATAAAATTATTTCCAAGAAGGAAATCTCCATGCATATAAGGAAAACATAGAATTTTTGATATAATGAACTTGCTATCGTTTAACCAAATAGCTATATTTTTAGCCTTGAATTGTATAGAAGTATGGTTGCTATCAATTTCAGTAACCAAAATTAGATGTTTCATTAATGTCCATTCTTCTTTCGATATGGCATTTCATTTACATGAGCTGATTGTAGCTTCTGTATCTATGAGAACATTGAGGCTATAAGGTTTATAACCTATAAAATTAAATGTTCCTAATACATATGTGTATCTTCTTTTTCTTTGGCTAGGAGAAAAAATAATATTATCATTTTTTGTTTGAAAATGATACATATATGCAGACTTAATATATTCAGATTGTCTTTGTATTCCTGGAAAAATAAGAATTTGAACATTTGTTGAAGCAATAGATTCTTGATTAGAATTATTACTTGATTCCTCAATGCATAATTTTGAAAATACTTTGTTAGGAAAATCTTTTTCAAATACAAAAGTTGATCTTTTAATTTTTTGAACCGTATTTTGAATATATAAATTTTTTCCTGATGCTTACATTTGTATTTGTGCAGAATTTTTTATTTTAGACGATTCTCCTTTTCCCATTAGGTCATGAATTAATCATTGTCGAGAGACTTCTAAATCGTTCCAATTCATTAGACGTGGTTGGATTACCGTGTCAAATGGTCTTGGTTCGAAGATTTCAACAATTTTATTATCGTTTGATCTTGTTTTTGTTTTAGAAAATTTGGTCAATTCATGAATTGTTTTTCAATGAATAGCCAAATTATGGGAATTCGATTTCATTTCTAATTCTTATGTTTTAATTCTTATTTTGACTATGTCCTCAAGATTAGTATCGTTTATGGAAATAAAGAAATTTGGTCCAACATTAAACGAAACAACTTCATAAGCCAAATTAGATTGAATTCCTCTAGTGGTTGCTTTCATTGGGTCGGAAAATCTTTTATAAAAAATTATTACTAAAATAGGAGTATCTATCCCCTGGCGGAATAAGGTTGTTATGGTTATATGTATTAATTCAATGTGAATATATTGAATCTCAAGATATTTCTTTTTCCATTCTTTTCCATTTTTCTTATAAAAAAAAAAAGAATATCAATATTTCCCTCTTCTGACGATTTTGCTTGAGTGTTGCCACTGTATTGTTCAAACACTCTTGCTAAAAAGAAGTTGAATTTTGAAGTTTGTAAATTTTTGGTACAGTAACTTCTTGCATTTTTTCGAATTTTGCTAATTCTTCTTCGGTAAAAGTTTTTTCTTCTCCGATTACATCTCCAAGTCAAATTGCTTGTAATTCTTCTTGAGATATACTATCTATTTCTTAAGATATTTATTGACTATCTATATTAGTCATCATGAAAATTAGTTCTTCATATGAACTTTCTTTATCACTAGAAATTTCGTATAAGATTTCTTCTTTATCAAATTTTTTTTTGCCATATATTATTTCAAAATCTTGTTCTTGAAGAACTTTGATCATTTTCTTTACACTTTTCCCCCTTTTTGGGCATTTGGGTGCATAGTAACCTTCTTCGTTATAAATGTAACATTTATAAGTTTTCTTGTTTGAATTGTTAGTTTTTTTTTTCGAATGAACTTTTTCTGTTTTGAAAAAGTTTTGTTCTTTTTCCAAGATTTTCATTTATATTTTTTGCGTTTTTTGAAAAATCATTTTCGCTTGTGAAATGTATTGCAACCAATTTTTCAATTTTCTTTCAAAATTTTATCACAACATTTTTGACCATATTGTGAGTTGGAAATTTGATTTTTTATTTATTTTTTTGCCTTTGCTTCTAAACATCAATTTGCTATCAGTCTTAGAACATAATTAATGCGAAAACTAAGATTATCATATTTTTATTTTCTCATTTTTTTGAAAAAGTCAAGATATGTTTTAATACATAACTCATCCCATGGATTAGGGAGTTAATGGAAAAATTGATCTAACCAAGGTTGATTTCCTGATGGATCAATAAGATAATAATATTTTTAAAAAAATTTGAACATAGTCTTCAAAAAGACAAATGTTACATAATTTTAATTTAGTCAAAATATAATTTGCATCTGCTTACAAATTAGTATCTCCTGTAAAACCACATAAATTTTCTCTTATAATTTTTACAAACTCAGCTAATATTGTGTCAAGGATGAGAAAATTTGCCAACAAGGCTATTTTTTGACCTTTTTCAATTTAAAATTTTTCCCACTGTCTTAACCATTGCAACACATCTCCCTAGAGAGTTGTTGCAATATAATCAATAAATTTTCCTTTGACCAACACATTTCTTACAACATTCGTTTTTTTCCTTTTAATTTGATCATACAAAAATTCACACACACATACATATTTATTATTTTCTAAAATATTTATGTTTAGAATTATTTTTGGGAAATTATAAAATAAGAATAAAAATTCAGAGTTTAATCGTTGCAATAAATCAAATCTATAGTTTTTATTTTCAGTCAACTAAAACCTTAAATTTTATAACACGTAACAATGTAGGCCTATCCATCTTAGTTTGCAAATGTAATGGATTTTTATGTGCACCAAAAGCTAGCCCAAAACAACATCAAAGCCTTTGGAAAGTGAAGTGGGTAAAAATTAATCAAGTCTTTGTGCTAGGTCCATTGCGATGCTCACTCCAAGTGGAGCTAGGTCGGACCTCAGCCCTATGGCCAACACTTGCTCCGAAGCAAGACAATCATAGGAGTTTGGCCTAATGTACGAGCGTCACTCCAAAGTGGGCCGAGCAACATGGTGGACCTTCTGGATGGACAGAACCACTCCGAAGTGGGTTGAGCAACATGTTGGACCTCCTGGTTGGACAACCGTTCTAGAGCAGACCAACTTAGAGAAGGCCAATTCACTAAAGATCTTTCTTGGGCCCACAAGAGACAAACAACCCTGCTCCTTCCCCTCTGTATGAACAGAACGTGGAGACATGGAGGCGCAGAGGGACAAGGTGCATATATGACAGACCTGCATCTGAATGGCAGGCGGAGTGGTCGTCCTCCTCCAATGAGAGATGTCCGCTAATGAGACAAACAAAACAGACCTGCACCCGAGTGTCAGGCGGAGTGGTCGTCCTACTCCAATAGTAGACGACCACGAATAAGACACATTGGACAGATGGCGGAGAGAGAAGGACTTGAACGACAAACAACCTTCTCCTATAAAAGGTAAACACTATTCGCTCTCAAGGGATCCGAAATCCACACACTTAACACATATACACTCTTTGTATTCTCTCCTCTCTCTTTTTCCTCTCCCTGAGTTCCTGACTTTACCATCGGAGGGGTTTCCGACCAAACCCCGGTCGGGCAGCCTCACCGTTTGTTATTCTGTGCAGATCTTCAATTCCCAAAGCCTGCTGTTCATCCACGAAGTTCAACCCTTCTTCATAGTGCGGAAATCACCCCCGCACAATTGGCGCCGTCTGTGGGAAAACCACTGTTTGCTTCGTGACGACCTTCGGCGATGGGAATCGAAGATACACCCCACTCTGGGCTAGCAGAGAGGACTCCAATGACGGAGAGAACCAAAGATAAGGGTCTGGCATTCCCTCCAACGCACGATGACCTTATGGACCACGATGATCAGACACCCAATGCGGCGGAGCGACGCCGTGTCATTGCCGCTGAGACGTCTCAGCGCCTTTTTGTTGAGAAAGACCACCGTGACCGCATCATCGACTCAATGGGTTTGGAGATCACTGAGCTTCGCACCCAATTGATGAAGTTCATGGCGACCCCAGCGGAGCCAAGAAAATCTGTTGGTGGACCATCGTAAAGGAGACGTACCCCTTCTCTCCCTCCGCCTCGCAAAGAGCACTACAGTCGTGGTCCTACTGGTAGAGAGCGTAGCCGGCCAATTCCGGTACTTAGTGATGGGGCCAGCAGTAGGACGAATAACCTACAAAAAAATAACCCACGAGAGAACTCTCGTAAAAGGCAGAGGACTATCAGCCGCCTATCTGGAACCTTTCATTGTCGCCACCACGAACGGCCGCACGATTTGAGAAGTTGGCTGAACGATAACAGAGAAGAGGCACGACGACTATGCAGGGAAGGAGAACGTCGAGGAGATAGGGAGGAGGACCGCCGACTCAGTAGGGAAAGGGACCAGTTAGACCGGTCCATACACCAACAAGAGCGTCGTGCTCTAGACCGGTTGGTGTCCACCCCCTTCTCCCCAGAGGTAGAAGCTGTCGAACCTCCACGGAAGTATAGCCCGCCGAAATTCATTCTCTATGATGGGAAAACGGACCCTCTGACCCACATCAGCCATTACCGCCAGATGATGTCCCTCTGGAACCGTAACGACGCACTCATGTGCAAAGTCTTCCCCTCTAGCCTTGGAGAACTTGGCCTCCGATGGTTTGACAAACTCCCCAATGGCTCGATTTATGGCTGGACGCAGCTCTCGGAGGCGTTCTTAGCCCGATTCGTCTCCAACAGCAAAGTCCCAAAGCAGTTAGATACCTTGTTCAATATCCGAAAGGACAGGAAAGAAACCCTACGCCAGTACGCGCGACGGTATTGGGAGGAGTATGGTGACCTGGAGGAAAATGTTTGCAGTGAACAATTGGCCGTGCTATACTTCAAGCAAGGCTTACCTCCTTCGCACAAGCTAAGACAGTCGTTGACAAAACGACCTGCCTCTACCATGAAGGATTTGAGGGCTCGAATAGAGCAACAGGCTCGCGTGGAAGATGACGCTGCTTCAGTACATGTTGCGGTTGCTGAAGAAGAAGTCAGACCGCCTCGACCGCCTAAGACTGAGCAGCCAAGGATGGATGAGCAGCGCAAGAACTATGGCCAAAGAAACCGCTCCACAGCAGAAAATGAGGAGGAAAGGGCCAAGTCTTATGAAGGCATCACCACCGTCTTCAAAGAGCCAATACACAGGCTCGTCGAGAAACTTAAAGGGGAAGCCTTCTTTGTTTGGCCAGCTAAGATGCCTGGAGACCCTGCTCGGCGCAATCAAACACTGCGTTGCACCTATCATCGAGAGAAGGGACACAAGACGCAAAATTGCAGAGCTCTCAAACAACACTTGGAGGACTTAGTTACGGCAGGACACCTCCAACAATGGATAGACGTTGATAAGACAAGGGAAAAGCAGGGACTAGACCAAGCCCCTCCTGAAGAAAACCATGCCCCGAGGTTGGTCATCAACGTTATCCATGGAATGACTGACCCTGAAAGAGAAAACATAATTCGAGGAGAAATCCAACGTGCCACCCACATTCAACAGGTAATGTCGGTAGGACCTCCTCCTAAAAAGTCCAAGACAGAAGCCAGACCTTCTCGGTTTAACGTCGTGTTCACTGAAAAGGACCTAGAGAGAATCCAGTACCCCCACACCGATGCCCTTATCGTTACAGTTGGTGTGGCCAACAAGTTCGATGTGAAGCGAGTCTTGATTGACCAAGGAAGTGCCGCAGACATATGTATTATGAACTTTTCAAGAAGCTCGGCCTCAGTGAGCAACACCTGACACCTGCCACCTCCCCCTTAGTTGGCTTTAACTCACAAACAGAATGGCCGCTCGGCCGAATAACTCTGCCTGTCATAGCTAAGTCCAAGGTGGTCTCTGTTGACTTCTTGGTGGTAAACACCCCATCTCCCTACAATGCCATCCTCGACCGACCTTGGATTCACCAGATGGAGGCAGTTCCTTCCACCTATCACCAACTCGTTCGCTTTCCAACCAAGTATGGAGTAGAGGAGATTCGTGGAGACCAAGTGGCAGCCAAACACTGCTTCATTGTCGCCATGAAAACCAAACAAGTCTGCAACCAAGTACAGATGGTGGAAATACCTGACCAGCTAGTTTTGGAAGACGTCGACGGAGTGCCGACCGAGAAGATGGTAGAGGACCTAGAGACGGTCTTGGTAGAAGAAAGAAACCCCGATAAGTTCTTCCTGCTCGGCACTTCCCTCACTGTTGGAGAGAAAGAGCAATTATTGGCTCTACTCCGTAAAAACATCGAAGTGTTCGCCTGGTCGGCCTATGACACTCCTGGGTTGGACCCCAACTATGCCTGTCATTGACTCAACGTCCAACTAGGAGCGCGGCCGGTTATTCAGAAGAGTAGACGATCATCCACGCAACACACCGATGCAGTGATCGAAGAGGTGGACAAATTTTTGGCTACTGGAGTCATTCGAGAAGTGCAGTACCCAAAGTGGCTGTCCAACACCGTCGTGGTGAAAAAGAAGAATGGAAAATGGAGAGTCTGCGTTGATTTCACTAGCCTTAACAAAGCTTGCCCCAAGGATAGCTTCCCCCTTCCACGAATAGATCAACTTGTTGACGCAACGGCTGGACATGAGCGCATGAGCTTTCTAGACGCCTATAGTGGCTACCACCAGATCCCTATGTTCGGTCCTGACCAAGAGAAAACGGCTTTCATTAGCCCTAGAGGCATTTACTGCTACAAAGTGATGCCCTTCGGCTTGAAAAACGCTGGTGCGACCTACCAGCGAATGGTCACCAAAATGTTCAAGGACCAGCTTGGTAAAACCATGGAAGCATACATTGATGGCATGGTCGTCAAAAGCAAGTTGGCCGAGCACCATCTAAGGGACCTTGAGCAAGTGTTTGGAATTCTGAAGACTCACAAGCTTCGATTGAACGCCTCAAAATGTGCCTTTGGAGTGGGATCAGGGAAGTTCTTGGGGTATATGGTGACTAGGCGGGGCATTGAAGCCAACCCTGACCAAATCAAAGCCCTCCAAGAACTTGAAGCACCTACAAAGGCTAAAGAACTCCAAAAACTCGCTGGTATGGCTGCAGCACTTAACCGTTTCATCAGTCGGTCCTCTGATTGGATGAAGCCCTTCTTCCAACTTCTAAGGAAGAAAACCAGTTTTGAGTGGGGAAGTCAGTGCTCCGAAGCACTAGAAGATTTGAAGAAGTATTTGTCCTCTCCTCCCCTTCTATCAACACCTGTCGCCAACGAAGAGCTTTTCCTTTACTTAGCTGTTTCTGATCATGCTGTTAGTGCAGTGCTAGTCAAAGAGGATGGGAAGGAGCAAAAACCAGTGTATTATGTTAGCAAGACACTCCTAGATGCCGAAACTAGATACTTACCATTGGAGAAATTGGCATATGCACTATTAATTGCCTCTAGGAAGCTTGTTCACTACTTTCAAGGACATACCATCAACGTCCTCACTGAATTCCCCCTCAAGTCGGTGTTCAGTCGAGCAGATTTCTCAGGCCGAACAGCAAAGTGGGCGGTGGAGCTTGGAGAGTTTGATATCAAGTTCCAACCTCGGACAGCAATCAAAGCTCAAGTTCTGGCAGACTGTGTTACAGAGTTCACCCCGACCGTCCCCTCCGAAGGGAGCTCTGCTTTGGTCACTATGACTGCCCAGTATAAAGGGCAATCCCCAGCCGAAGCATGGAAACTTTTTGTTGGAGACGTATGGAAGCTGTTTGTGGACGGTTCTTCTAACCAAAGAGGCTCTGGGGCAGGAGTTGTCCTTATTTCTCCTGAAGGATTCATATGGGAGCAAGCCATTCGGTTGGGCTGGAAAGCTTCTAATAATGAAGCAGAGTATGAAGCTCTACTAGCTAGCTTGCGAAGTGCCGAACACTTCAACGCGGAGGAGCTACTCGTTTTTAGTGACTCCCAATTAGTGGTCAACCAACTCTCCGGAGTATACGAGGCTCGCGATGAACGGATGGCCACTTATGCAGAACAGGCCAAAAATTTGATCAGAAAGTTCCAAGCCATCAGAGTCGAGAAGATTGGCCGAGAGGGAAATGGTCATGCTGATGCTTTAGCTTGCCTAGGTTCCTCGGTCGACTCCAGAGACGCCGCAAAATATGGGTGGAATATGTACCCCAACCAAGTATTCAACTAGTCGAAATGGTCCTCTGCACAGATTTGGGCCCAAGTTGGATGGACCCACTCCTGGCCTTCTTGAATAATGGCACCCTTCCTGAGGACAAAAAGGAAGCGCATAGGACAAGGCATAGAGCTGCTCGATTTTGGGTCTCCCCATCTGGTAAGCTTTACAAGAAGTCCTACATGGGCCCTTATCTACTCTGTGTTCATCCAAGTCTAGTGGAAGATGTGCTTTATGAGATCCATGACGGAATCTGTGGGAGCCACACTGGTGGTCGGTCCTTGGCACAGAGCCCTAACACACGGGTATTGGTGGCCGCGCATGCAAAAGGAGGCCCAACAGTATGTCCGCAAGTGCGACAAGTGCCAAAAGTTTGCTCCTCTCATTCACCAGCCAGCTAAAGCTCTAACCCCCCTCACCAGTCCTTGGCCATTCGCTCAGTGGGGCTTAGACATTGTTGGACCATTAGCTAGGGGAACTGGGAATAAAAGGTTTTTCATCGCTGCAACTGACTACTTCACCAAGTGGGTAGAGGTGGAGGCCTTATGCAAGATCAAAGAAGCAGACACTAAGAGGTTTGTTTGGCGCAATGTTGTGACTCGATTTGGCATTCCCAGAGTCCTTCTCTCTAACAACAGTACACAATTTGATGGCAAGATCTTCAGAAGATTTTGTGCTGACTTGAAGATAGAGTTCCGAAACTCCACTCCGGCCTACCCACAGGGCAATGGCCAAGCTGAAGAGTCCAATAAGACGATCATTGATGGGCTAAAAAAGTGTCTTGAAAAAGCCAAGGGCAAATGGGTAGAGGAGATACCGAATGTCCTCTAGGCTTACCGAACTACTCCTCGTCGGTCAACCGGTGAGACACCTTACTCTCTTACCTATGGGATAGAAACAGTCATCCCTTTAGAGGTTGGCCTTCCTACCATCCGTTCTGAGATCTTTGAGCTAGCAGACAATGATGAAGCCATCGCCCAAGCTCTGGACATGGCCGAAGAACGTAGGGAAGCTGCCCTTATTCGGTTGGCGGCCTACCAGCAGCAACTCACTAAGAGCTTCAACAAGAATGTACGTCCAAGGCAATTCCTACCAGGTGACTTGGTACTCAGGAAGGTAATGGATCACAAGAAAGTTCCTGGGGAAGGGAAACTCGGTGCTAACTGGGAGGGTCCCTACAAGGTTACTTCAGCACTTGGCAATGGCGCATACTATCTGGTTGACTTATCAGGGAAGGCAATCCCTAGACCATGGAACGTCGCCAACCTAAAGAAGTACTTCCAGTGATATGATTCTTAGGATGAAATACTTACAGTAATGTATTTCTCAGAACATGCCTTGATGTAATCAAAAGTTACGAGTATCAATGAATGAAAATTTGTTTTATAGTTTGTCCTTATTTACTTGTGTTGTACATTTATGCTTGGTGGAGCAAATTGGCCACGGGTCTTAACTCAAGCCAATCCCGGATGCTCAACCCTTTAGTTGGAGCGGGGTGCCAAGTGGTATAACTTGGTGGAATTTGTGCCAAGTATCGTTACTTAAAGCACGGTCCAAATTCACAATTCGCGCTCGAAGGCGGGCAGAATTGCACTCTACGAAGGGTTAAATCACGCCAAAACTTGACCAAGTTAGGTGGCGGCCGACCAACATGATAAAAAACTTTCACAATTTTTTCTCTACGAAGGCATAAAGCATGGTCTGACCGAACAGACAACCTTCCGAGCCACAGAGCTCATGCTCGGCTGGGGGCATCAACAAACTCACTCAATTTTTTTTCTAAGGCACGAAGCCTGATCAGACCGAACAGACAGCCTGCTAGGCCACAGAGCCTCTGCTTGGCCGGGGGCAAACATGACATATAAGCAAAAATTGAAGATAAGCAGTTCAACACTTGCGAAAATAAAAGAAAATAGAAGAACGAGTGCATTGAAGTGAAACCTCAATTACAAAAAAGAGTTCGGCCTTACAAAAGAAGAGGTCCACCCGACCGAACTCCAAGATAAATAAAAAAGTACAAGTTGCAAATTCAACACTTGGCAAATTTAGAAGGTACTTCATTACAAAAGGGAGCTCGGTTTGTATCATAGCTTATCCAACCGAACGCTAAAGCAAAACTTGAAGATACTTCATTAACTTCCAAGTTTCATTACAAAAGAACTACTAAAGCAGAAGTAAAAGCAAAACTCGAGGCAACCTAACAACTTACTCCTCGCGTTGCTCCTCTTCGTAGTGTCCATCCTCGCGGTGCTCCTCTTTTGTAGGATTGACAGTCTGTCTAACAAAGGAAGAGCTCGGCAGGAAAGGAGAAAGGCCAGAAGGATCAACATCCGTAGCTCCACCTTGGCGAGGCCTCCTCATCCTAACCCTTGCAGCGGTCTTCGAAGGGACTGGGATATCGTCAATATCATAAAGAGGAGAAGCCTCTTCCACCTTAGCAGCGCGCAGAGCCCCAGTCCAACCCTTAGTAAAGATCTTGTCCCTCAGCTTCAAAATCTCCTCCGAATAGGTCTTTTCGGCCTCGTCATAGCCCCTCTGTTCGGCCTCGTCCACCATCCTTTGATAATTAGCCTTTAAAGACTTTAAAGCAGCATCGGCATCTACAGCCCTCCGCTCGGCCATGAACATCAGTGCTTCGGCCTTCTTCTTTGCATCTTCCATCTCCTTTATATCCTCTCCTGCCGCCTTCAAGGACATATCAGCATCAGCCAACATGTTGATCGTCTTAACCTTCTCTTGCTCCTCACGATGCCGCCTTTCATCCATGATGTGCATCCTCTGAATGCACTGCACCAAACCAAAATGTCATATTCTCAACAACCAAATTTAAGTAAATGACAAAGACATAAAAGAAGACTTACTGCGGTTAACATCTGCACTGAACCCTTGATCAACACGTCGCTTGAAATGTTTTGCTCCGCCATATCCAAAGGTAACAGCAATGTCTTTGATAAGTCAAAGGCCAAGTCGCTTGAGTAGATTGTGCTGTCCGATGTAGTGATTACTCGGCCGTTATGCTCCAAGGGAGGCACCCATTCTTCAACTGAGCCTTGCTCATTAGAACCCCCAGCAACTTCTTTACCTTTGGATCTCTTCCTCTTTGAGGCCCTATCAGCAGGAAGAGCAAGAGTAGCAACGGGAGGAGGAGGAATAACGACATGCCTTTTTTCACCCTTAGACCTCTCAATCGGTGGAGAAGAAACTCGTGTGTCGACCGTCGAAACAGCTAGAAGGTCCTCGTCATCAGATCCAAAGACTAAGGCATCAAGATTGAGCTTTTGGCGACGAGCCATTTCGCTTGCTAAGTCTGGCGACGGGGAGTAGCCTCTACTGAGTGATCCACTTGATGAACAAACGACAGCGGAAGAGGAAGCTTCGGCAGTTTGGCCAACTTGTTCTTCGGTTTTAATCTTAAGTGAGTCCCTCGAGAAGTTGTTTACTTTGGGTTTCCGTTGGATGACATGTCTGTAAGTTCGCACATAGTTAAGCAAATGCGAGGCCGACCGATCTTCGTACCTTAGTGCAACTTTGATATCCTTCGGATGCTCTTTCTCCGGCCTCCTTTTTAGCTTCTTTGAACCTGCAAGTACGAACGATAACACTTTAACAAAGAAAAAAGTCACAGGCGATAAGCGAATGGATAAAAGGAAACTAAAATAAAGAATGACCTGGGTGGTCGTTCTCTCGTGGAACCCGCTTCAATCGGCCCACCTCCTCGGCCGCAAACTCCCAATTACCTCCGACTTGAAGGAAATCAGAGCAATGCTTGTCATTATCAGGAAGTTCAGTAACGAGTTGGAGGTCCAACGACCGAACTTTGACATAATAGGTTTTACCGCCTTTATTACGACACAAGGAGTAGCAATGAAGGATATCCCAAATACCCAAGTCCAAGTCTAAGAGGTCGTTCAAGACCGAGACACCGTTTATCACTCTAAATGTGTTCATTGATATTTGTATTGGTGTAAGTTCAAAATAAGAAAAGAATCGACGCAACAAAGGGTTCAACGGAAACCTAACACCCCCTCTACGATGGAGGCAATTGAGAAGGGCATTGTGGTGCTTGTACACGACCGATCCGCGTCAACCGCCGCCAATGTCAATGTGACATCATTGGGAATGTTATATCTTCGGCGGAACTCATCCATTCCTGCCGGAGTGTCCACTAGGTTCCGAAACTTACCCATTGGAGGTGCGACGTTCCACCAAACAACTACACTAAGGATGACTTGCAAGGTTGGAGGTACAATGGCCGACCGAGCAACCGTGTGCTAAACGACTCTCAACGTTACACTTAACCAAAAAAAATAATGGTGAAGGCGGAAAGGAAATACATGGGTTCTATGACTTACAGTGCCAAAATCAAGGGGAACTTGATGGCGAGCCTCTCCGATGAAGCAGTCCCACTGTGGCAACCAAGAGAAAAATTATGAGTTGCCAAAAAAAAAAAAGATTAAATATAAAAAAAAGAGATTAAATGAAATAAAAAAAAAGATTAAATATAAATGGAGGCATTGGAGCGGCATAAGAGGCGCAAGACTGAGATTTTCATTGGTGGGTTGGGCAAGGATGCAAAGGAGGAAGATGTCAGGAAAGTTTTTCAGCAGGCAGGTGAGATTGTGGAGGTGAGTTTGGTGATGAATGATAAGACAGGTAAGAATAAAGGTTTTGCATTTGTCCAATATGCTTCAGCTGCTGATGCTATGAAGGCATTAGCAAAATTTTCCAAAGTTGAGATTTATGGAAAGCAATGTAGCGCTACACCTGTTGAGGGCAATGACACAATTTTTCTCGGTAATATTAACAAGAAGTGGAAGAGTGAAGATATTGGTAAGCTGTTGCAGGAGTTTGGGATTGAGAAAATAGATCAAGTTACAGTTATGGCCGATCCTAGTAACATTGAGTGTAATCGTGGCTTTGCCTTTCTTGAACTTGAAACTAAAAGAGATGCTAAAAATGCTTACAGGAAACTTCAGAAGAATGTCTTCGGAAAGCTGCAAAAGATAAAAGTTGCTTGGGCTGAACCCTTGAGTGAGCCAGATGAAGAAGAAATGCTTAAGGTCAAATCTGCCTTCCTCATGGGGTGAAGAGAAAGTGAGGAGACCACGTTGTTGGTGCAAGCTCCAACCTTTCTCAACAAAAGTTTGGGATTTATAGAAAGAGGACTAGAGGTCAAGCTCAGATTTTTAAAAATTGTTTTAAAATCCCAACGAAGGAAAGCGTGAGAATAAAAACAAAGCCAGAGCTTTGTTCCAAAAATGGGTACTGTTGCTCCTGGAGTCAAAAAGTAAGGCAACAAAGAAATGGAAAAGATCGGTCTGAAAATTCAAATTTCTAGAGTGAGGAAGTGTTATGGAAGATGGGTTTGCTTGTTTTCAAGAAAAACTTTGAATTGGGCTTGCTTTTACGTCACATTAGCAGCCCTAAACTAATCAGATATGGACGCGTGGTAGCTCGACAGTCAAGTATGTGCTTCCGTCAATGCCGAGCTTGAAATCCAATGGCACGACAAAGATGGTGGCCAGCCGAGCACGACACTGAAAAGATGTAACCGAGCACAAACTGGAAGCCACCGAGCAGCGTGAAAGCAGGTGCGAACCAAGCTACGGAATAATGGCAACCGACTGAACTCATTCGTTGACGGCGACGAGCCGAGCTAGCGACCGAGCTACGAATTTGATGGCATGCTCCTCTAAGGCCGAGCAGTGGCAAACCCATGGCCGAGCAACGGTCCAACCGAACAACAAAGACCACGGAAGAAATATGCTGCTGGATATGAAAAAAGATGACGACCGAACAAGAATGAATCGAGCAAAATTGAAGACAACCGTGCAACGCTACACACAAATTTGAAGACCAAAATAATGACTGAGCTGAGTAGACGTCGTGTGAAAATTAAGTGGAGTTGCTCGGCCCATCAAGCATCGAAAAAGGGTCAACCAGGTAGCAACGATGACCGACCGAATTGCAACATGCATGAGGTAGGCCAAGATGGGTGTACGTAGAATCTATGGACTGAAATGAATCGAAGAAGCTGCGTCGGGCCGAACAAGACGCAAGTCCGACCGAGCTACAAAACGAGCAAACCAGCCAAAGTATTTTCGACCGAGCAGCAATCAAAGACATGGCCAACCAAGCTTCGAAGGGACGCACGGGATCGTGAAGAGCTGCGATGTGCAAAGGGCCGAGGGCCCATTCAAATTGAAAACTACCGATCTCTATGCTCAACAATGATATTTAATTCCTGAGTATGAAATGGCCTACAATGGACCAGACACGCACCAACAAACCGAGCAGAAGAGATGAAGTATGGGCTGAACAAAGTGGGGCACGATTGAGATATTTTGAAATAAGTCAAAGAGCTCCACCGATTGGGCAATAGACAACCTTCCTAAACTCTATCAAAACCGAGCAAAATAAGCAGCTTAACTTCTGGGTGATGGGCCTAAACAAGCACTGGAAATATTTCTTCGGACGAGGTGAAGGCTTGGCCGATCAACTAAGCAATAACAAACATGACAGAGGACCGAACAATGCAAAAACACATCCATGACCGACCAACAAAGGCAGAGCTACAGGCAACAACAAAATGGGCCAAGCCCATTTTTATTTTTATTTTCATTTCTTGACAGTAAAGAGCTTCACAGATGACCGATATACACTATATATGCAAGAAACAGCTCAGGCGGGACCAAGCATACACGAGGCCGAGCTATAACCAATCTCAGAACATCCAGTATGCTATCTGAAGTCCATTATTAGATTACAAACCAATTTTTATAAGGCATGAATATGAACAAGAAGTCAAGCAACGGGCCCACCAAACAATTAAGCTAATTGTTTACACAAGTTGGACATTATGTGAAGTGTGCTGAGTAAAAGAATGCATGAGTTGCTTAGTGGGTATTGGGGCCCACCAATTTGACAAGTATTTAATTTAACAATTACAAAGCATGGCAGCAAAGCAAATACAAACTTGGCCTACTAAAAAAGTTTTGGGTGGGCCGAGATGCTCTTACTTATTCTTATATAAATATATAAATCTAGTTTTCTTGTAAATTGGAGGGACGAGATCCGTCTATAAACGCAAAGGTAGTACACTTTGAACAAATCAGGCCAATGAACAACAATGGCTTCCACACAATAAATTTGAATGCAAGCCAGGGGGCAAATGAAGTGGGTAAAAATTAATCAAGTCTTGGTGCTAGGTCCATTGCGATGCTCACTCCAAGTGGAGCTAGGTCGGACCTCAGCCCTATGGCCAATACTTGCTCCGAAGCAAGACAATCATAGGAGTTTGGCCCAATGTACGAGCGTCACTCCAAAGTGGGCCGAGCAACATGGTGGACCTTCTGGATGGACAGAACCACTCCGAAGTGGGTTGAGCAACATGCTGGACCTCCTGGTTGGACAACCGTTCTAGAGCAGACCAACTTAGAGAAGGCCAATTCACTAAAGATCTTTCTTGGGCCCACAAGAGACAAACAACCCTGCTCCTTCCCCTCTGTATGAACAGAACGTGGAGACATGGAGGCGCAGAGGGACAAGGTGCATATATGACAGACCTGCATCTGAATGGCAGGCGGAGTGGTCGTCCTCCTCCAATGAGAGATGTCCGCTAATGAGACAAACAAAACAGACCTGCACCCGAGTGTCAGGCGGAGTGGTCGTCCTACTCCAATAGGAGACGACCACGAATAAGACACATTGGACAGATGGCGGAGAGAGAAGGACTTGAACGACAAACAACCTTCTCCTATAAAAGGTAAACACTATTCGCTCTCAAGGGATCCGAAATCCACACACTTAACACATATACACTCTTTGTATTCTCTCCTCTCACTTTTTCCTCTCCCTGAGTTCCTAACTTTACCATCGGAGGGATTTTCGACCAAACCCCGGTCGGGCAGCCTCACCGTTTGTTATTCTGTGCAGATCTTCAATTCTCAAAGCCTGCTGTTCATCCACGAAGTTCAACCCTTCTTCATAGTGCGGAAATCACCCCCGCACAGAAAGTGCATTAAAAGTTGATTTTTTTTTTTTAAATGTGTAAAAAAATTAAAAAAGTAATGTGACTTAAAAAAAAATTAAAAAGTAAAAAAAAAAAAAAAACTTTCAACTGTGTTGCCAAAATATTGTCCCAAACCGTCACTTTAGTTCACAAATTTCAAAAATTACAGACATTCTCGTCTATTTGTGAAAATTTCAAAAAATGAATAAAGGTAACAATTGGGATGGAAACAATTAGGATGAGCTAACTCATCGCAACTGCTCGCAACTGCTGACTGAGAGTGACGATTACAACTCCGTGTATGGTCCGTTTAGTAGAGTTGTGAAAAAGTAATTATAACTTATAGCATGACAGTTTATAACTTATAACTGTAAATATAAGTTGATTTTTTACTTATAAATTAAGCTTCTTCTTCCCCACTCAAAGAATAAGTTGATTTTTGATTTACAAAAAGTTATAAGCTGTATTGTTAAGCTAAACCAAACACATCAAAATAGTTTAAATTCAGCTTAAAGCTGAAATAAATTAGAAATAAACCCTACCAAACAGGACCTATGTACTCATGCCAATCCTGCTATGAGGTTTTAGAATGTTCAATTTATGAAGTAATTTCTTTAGTCTTTCCAAAAAAAAAAATAAATGAGTTTGATGTGTCTCATCTTCTGAAAAATAAATTGATGTTTAATATTAGTGTTTTTGTTTCAGAAAAATGCGGCTTCTAGTTTCTTTTGTTGGTATGATCCACCTGCTTGTGCTTGTGCTCGTGGTAGACAAGGGTTGCCAAAGTTAAGTTGCAAGTCTAGAAAAAATTGTGATTGACATTACTGTTGGCTAAAATGTTGGCTTATTTTTCCTACGAAGGAAAATATCATAAATGCGAGCGTGCCAGCAAGGATTGAAAAATCCTTACAGATTAAATTCAAGCCAATTATCAAGCGATTGTGTTGACGGTTCTTTTGCCTCAACGAAGAGGACTTCAAGATTGCCAAGTGTAAAGAAAAGAAAAATTAAAAGAAGAATGGGGAACGGAGAAAGATGATTGAGTGAACAATCAAAGTAATAATTACTTACCTCTACTCCTATGCTTCGAAAAGAAAGTGCATAAAATGCTTCGAAATGGAAATGCTGAAAATAAATGCTTCGAAATATAAATCTATGTTAAACTACTCCTAAGATAAGGAAAATAACAAGAAATATTGAAATCAAGTGTCTTTGATTATGAATTCTGGATCCTTTACAATGTAGCCATTAATGGCTATTTATAGAAGAAAAAATACAGCAATAACTACTTAGTAACTACCCATTTCTTCCATCTTCATTCTTGTCTTGCCATGTGTCATTCCACTCATCCACTTTGTCCTCCCACTCATCCACTTTGTCCTTCATATTCTCCATTATCTCTATAACTTCTTTTAACTTCCAAATGAATAAGAGGATGTCACGTGTCCTGCAATTATATAAATAATAAATAATAATAAAAATTGCAAATTTATGGTGTTAACATTACCCCCCGCGGCCCTTAAAAATGATGTTTATTTGAATTTTTGAAGGGCCGAACCAAGCACATGACTAACCTAAGCAGCAAAGTGCTTCGAATGATGTAACAACACCAATAAAGTGCTTCGAATGAGTATGAAATTATGACAAGATGACTCGAATTATTACTAGTAACAAGCTTCGAAAGTGATATAAAGAACCAAAATCATTCTTCGAAGGTCGATGGAACCGACCAAAGACGAATTACATCCTCAAAAATACTCGACAAAGCTTCGAAGGTTCATAACCTCCATTATTATTTCTTCGAAGCTGTTGTTGATACAAGATAGAGTGCTTCGAAGCTTACAAAATTATGGCAAAACGGCTTTCGAAGCAACTTATGGCAAAACGGCTTTCGAAGCTGTTTTTGGCCAACATTGTGGTTATTCAAAACTTATATGTTCTGGTTCACACAGAATTAATGAAAATATTAATTTTGTGCTTCGAACCAATTATTAATTCTTCGAAGACACCAAAACTGTTGTTCTTCGAGCCAACTTATGATGCCAAAAACAGGCATTATTCGACAACTAATTAATTGTCATTTTACATATATTTGAAGAGATGTACACATTTCGAAAGTTTTCAAAGTTTTATACAGTTTCGAAGGTGAAGTAATCAACCTTCGAAACAACTCTTGATGTTTCGAATGTATCTTCAAAGCTTTATACAGCTTCGAATGTGAAGTAATCAACCTTCGAAACAACTCTTGATGCTTCGAATGTATCTTCGATGCTTTGATTGTGTACATACAAACAACTGGCCATCAATTTGAAAAGATAAGCCATTCTCAACCATTTATTTAAATGCAAAGGCTTTTTCTAGCCAAGTTCATGCATTTTAAATGGTCATCCCTTGTTCTTAGTGCTTTGAACTCATAAGAACAATTTGTTAATTTTATTAACCACATCATCATAATTATATTTTGATGTGAACCACAAATCCAAAAAGGATTTTGAACACCAAAAGTCATGGTATAGTGTGACCATGAAAATTTATACTTTTTGACATTTTGAAAAATGTCAAAAATTTTGAATTCATGAACAGTGGCTTGTTCATTGTTCTTGACCATGTTTGTTTTAAAAACATGACTTTTGCCGAATAGGTTTTCATAATTATTTGGCAAAATGGGTTGTTTTTCCATGTTAGCCATTAATGGCTTATGAAAATCACCCATAGATATATTATTTTCATGACTTGACTCTCTAAAATTTGGTTTTTGGACCCCCTGAGTCATACATGGAACATCATTCTTAGCCAAATTTGGTTCAAGAACATGCTCTTTCGTTGTGTTAATTTCATAATTTGGCTCTTTCAAAACGGATTCTTGAACCCCCCCGAGCCATTGATGAAATCAACTCTTTGCTTTTGCTATTTTTAACCATGGAAAAATTCTGAAAAAATTCACCAATTCCGGCCATTAAGGCCTCAGTTAAAGACTTGGTAGTGAGAGTTGATAACTCATCATTCCATTGGCGAATTTCCATATCAAGTTGATGAATTTCTCCAATTAAATGGTGTCTTTGTTCTTCCACCAAATAATATTGTAAGGGATGAAAATTTATTTCATCAAGAAAATGAATCTCTTCTTGAAGATCCAAAATTTCTTGTTTACGCCAATAAATTTCATCTAGACTATTTGAAATGGACAAATCCAATTCATTTTCCATTTATTACACTTGACGTCCCACTGGGCGTGCCAAAAAATGTTGGCTAAAATGTTGGCTTATTTTTCCTACGAAGGAAAATATCATAAATGCGAGCGTGCCAGCAAGGATTGAAAAATCCTTACAGATTAAATTCAAGCCACTTATCAAGCGATTGTGTTGACGGTTCTTTTGCCTCAACGAAGAGGACTTCAAGATTGCCAAGTGTAAAGAAAAGAAAAATTAAAAGAAGAATGGGGAACGGAGAAAGATGATTGAGTGAACAATCAAAGTAATAATTACTTACCTCTACTCCTATGCTTCGAAAAGAAAGTGCATAAAATGCTTCGAAATGGAAATGCTGAAAATAAATGCTTCGAAATATAAATCTATGTTAAACTACTCCTAAGATAAGGAAAATAACAAGAAATATTGAAATCAAGTGTCTTTGATTATGAATTCTGGATCCTTTACAATGTAGCCATTAATGGCTATTTATAGAAGAAAAAATACAGCAATAACTACTTAGTAACTACCCATTTCTTCCATCTTCATTCTTGTCTTGCCATGTGTCATTCCACTCATCCACTTTGTCCTCCCACTCATCCACTTTGTCCTTCATATTCTCCATTATCTCTATAACTTCTTTTAACTTCCAAATGAATAAGAGGATGTCACGTGTCCTGCAATTATATAAATAATAAATAATAATAAAAATTGCAGATTTATGGTGTTAACAATTACACAATTGGATATGACCGTGGATTGCTATCATATGAGACAAACTAACTTGTGATTATTTTGTTTGTTCTTTGAAAACAGTTGAAGAAAACAATGGTGGTAACATAATAAAAATACGGTGATAATGTTGAATTGTGTTTGATATAATTAACAATGTTGAAATGTTTTTTTATATGTATTTTGTTGGCTGAAACAATGTGTTTGAAATGTTAATGATGTTCAAATGTGCTTGATCTATTTCTGTTGTAAGTTACTGAACAAATGTGTACGACAAATTTGTTTGAAGCAATGTGTTTGGATGATACACACAAAAAAAAAAAAAAAATTGTGTTTGAACCTAGTGAACCACACCAAAATATATTGGAAAGGATTATCATGTGTACTAAAAAATAGTGTATATGACATTTATTTTACCAAAAATATAATTTTATTATTTATAATTTTAGGGGTGCACATCATAATTTTTTCATTCATAATTTTCACAACAAAATTCGTAACTTTCACTACAAATTTTATTAATTTTCATCACAAAAATTATAATTGCTCTATCACATTGTATCATTTCCCAAACATATTATAGAACAAGTGAATTACAAAATATATTTACAAAACACAATTCATTTGAAACTTAAGGCCTCGTTTGAGAATAAACTTTTTTAGTAACTTTTTAATTTTTTAACTAAAATATGATGTAAAAAAAATAATATGTTCGGGATGAATTTTTATTTTTACGAAAATATGTACAAAAAGTAGAGAGAAAATGAAATGTTTGACTTCTGAGTATAAGTTGTTGGTTTTTTTATTTTTTTAATAATTTTTTGACTTTTTAACTTTTTAGCTAAAATTACCGCTTATTAAACGAGGTCGGGACTTGGACATACCAGTTCAAATTAAATTTGTGGGCAATTTGGATCCTGCTCAAGTTTATACTTAAGTCAGACTTGGACGGACAAATTCAAATTGAAAATTAAGTCGGAGTGAATTTGAGCAAGATTTGAACAACTTATCAAGCCGCTTGAATTACTCCTAATATCGGTGTGCAATGATATTTAATAAAAATTATTTTTTAAATTGTTTATATATTTATGATGAAAAATAATATTCACTTTGTTTAGTTATTGTTTTTCAAACTCAATTTTTTGAAAATTTTAGGGTACTTGTTTGGTTATTTAGAAAACTAAAAGCACTTTTCAAAAATATATTATTACAAATTGAAATTTTGCTCCAATTTAAGGAGAGAGACAAATTTGAAGAAAAAAAAATTGTCATAAAAAAATACTCTAATCTTAGTTATATATATATGTGAAAACATAATTTGACATGTAACTATTTATGGGTACATATCCTGTCATAAAATGTGTGACTTTATCATAAAATTTGTGTTAGAGAAATGGTTTTCACCATTAATTTCCGGTAAATTTGAGCTTTTATTAATGTAGGTCCCACACCTCGTTTTGGGTGGGTCCGAGTGGCAACACGTTCCTTGCCATGTGGTGAACAAGAATATATACTCGGGTGGTCGAAACCATTTACGAGTGAATGAGAAATTAATACCGAAGTGAGCCTCATAAACATGAAAATGTTTTGTGTGGTTCCCATAAGTTGGTATCTAAAAACCTTGTCCCACATAGGAAACTTAGAAGAGTTTCAAAGTATTTATAAGCTCTAAGTTGGAGACCTTGGGTTGGGCCCCAAGGGGTACCCAAGTTTTGTAGGAGAAGGAGTTATGGACAAACCCAAAACCATCACCACACGCGCGCGCCGCCGCCGCCGTCCGTCCGGCCGGGTCGGTGTGGGTTTGGGTCTTACCAGTCCTTTATTTTTTGCACCAAAAAATATTTGAATTTTTTCGAATAATTCCAGCGGGAAAGAATTCAAAAAATCTGATATGTTTCGGTTGCAATGTTGCACCTTCTCCAACAGTCGCGACTCCGACTTGGCAACTGTTTGATAACAGTTTTCTATTTCGGAATAGGCACCTCTCAGCCTATATATATCAACCCTCCATTCCTAGTCAAAAAAAAAGATATAACTCTAACCCGTAACTATATTTTCCATTCTCTGCTTTAGTTCATCTTCATTTTTCTGCATCTTGTGAGTTTATAAAAGAATACATTCTGGTTCGCTGTACAAACGAGTTTGTAGTGCTACATCTGTTTGGGGTGATTGTTGAATCCTGGAGGCAGGACGTCCATTATTCTCGAGCACTTTGGAGAGGGCGAATTTCTGTCTTAAAGACACAGTGTCCATACACTGGCCTCAATCACAAATTTGTTCTTAATTTGAGTATTCAGACACTTGTAAGTTCTGTCATTGATTTTTATCTGTTATAATAAAATTCTGCAGATTCTGTTCATATTATATAATCTGTTCTGTTTAAATTATTCGGTTGAATCGAAGTACTATTTTTACATCAAGTTTAAGACAGAAAATTTCCCTTCTTTGGTCACTGTTTTACCTTTGTAATCCAGTATTGTTATTCTTCGATTAAAAACAAAACTATTTTACAGAATCTGTCAGTGCTCTGTGCGTGCATGATAATATATTGATAAGTTGGTGTTTTTCTTTATTTTATAATTGCATGAACTTCCATTTTATCACTTGCACTGCCTGTTGTATAAATTGGTCTTTCTTTATTTTATTAGAGCACTAGTAGTTTAATCTCAGGCCATGTATGTTGAATAAATTTATTTGGATACAAGAGTATTTATTTATTCTTTTCCAAAACTTAGTGTTTTTTTGTTCACTGGTTTGATGTTTATTTTGTATTTAATACACTGGTAGTATTCTTACACCAGGATGTTTTAGTAAGTGATTTCTTTATTATGGTCTTGTTTTGTTAACAAAAGAAACATTGTAGAGTATTTAGGTTTTAAAAAAAAAATCTGTATTCTTCTGAATTTTAATACTCAGTATGTACTTCTGTTTTTGTTTAATACACAGTGTATACATCTGTTTGTTGATTTTCTGGTTTATCTTACACTGTATGACTTCATGATTTATTGTTTTAGTTAGTCATATTACTGTTGGTCAATTTCATTGATTCTTTTGTCAGATTATTTAATTTGGTTTATATTATATAATTTGTTTCGAATTTCCAATTAAGATAAATCTTGTTCTCCTCACATTCATGTTGTTATTTATTTTCCTATATAGTTTATTTTGGTCCAGAGTTTGGTTAGTTAATTTATTCTTGTGGAAAATAAATTCTGTTTATTTTAATTTATTTTATTAATCAGAAAGTTAAAGATGGCAACTGAGGGTACTGTTATTCCTCCTAATCCCATTGTGCCTCCACCGGTGGTTTCTATTCTGGTTGGTACTCCAACTCTGACTCATGGCCCGGGTCATGGACATGTTCCAGTGAACCATGGGGAAAAACCTGAAAAATTCAGTGGTACCGATTTTAAAAGGTGGCAACAAAAAATGTTATTTTATTTAACCACCCTGAATTTGGCAAGGTTTTTACGAGAAGATGCGCCAACTCTAAAAGAAGATGAGAGTGATGCGCAAGTTGTCGCTACAGTAGATGCATGGAAACATGCTGACTTTCTCTGCAGGAACTATATCCTCAATGGATTGGACAACACACTTTACAATGTGTATAGTCCAATCAAGACAGCAAAAACGTTGTGGGATTCCTTGGATCGCAAATATAAGACGGAAGATGCAGGAACAAAGAAATTTGTTGTTGGTCGCTTCCTGGATTTTAAGATGGTGGATTCCAAAACGGTGATTAGTCAAGTCCAAGATCTACAACTTATCTTGCATGAAATTCATGCAGAAGGTATGTCTCTGAGTGAGTCTTTTCAGGTAGCAGCTATGATTGAGAAATTGCCGCTGTCTTGGAAGGATTTCAAGAATTATTTAAAGCACAAACGCAAAGAGATGTCACTGGAGGACTTGATTGTTCGGTTGAGGATTGAAGAAGACAACCGTGGGTCGGAAAAGAAAAATGGGCGTAATCTGATAGAGGCCAAGGCTAATGTGGTGGAACAGAAGCCTAAGCACAACAGTAAGAAGAGGAAGTATCCTGGTAAGAGTTCAAAACGTAGCTCTGGTTCAAAGACAAGTGAAATTCAAAACTTCACAGGCAAATGCTATGTGTGTAACAAGCAAGGACATCGTGCCAAAGATTGTTACAAGCGTCGGACTCAACGAACCATGAAAAAGAAACCTGCTCAAGCCAACATAACAGAGGAGGAAAATCTTTGTGCAATGATTTCGGGATTACATGTGTCTGGAATGGTGTCTGAAGTGAATTTGGTAAGCAACCCCAAAACATGGTGGGTGGACACAGGTGCTACACGTCACATTTGCTCTGAGAAAAAGATGTTCTCCACATATCAAATGGTAGATAATGAGGAACAACTTTATATGGGCAATTCTTCTACCTCCAAGGTTGAAGGCAAGGGACAAGTAGTACTCAAGATGACATCAGGCAAAGAGCTTACTTTGAAAGAAGTGCTGCATGTACCAGAAATTCGAAAGAACCTGGTATCAGGATCATTGCTGAGCAAGAACGGGTTTCGCCTTGTGTTTGAATCTGACAAATTTGTACTCACTAAAAATGGGATGTATGTGGGGAAAGGGTACTTGAGCGATGGGCTCTTTAAACTAAATGTAATGACAGTGGTTCCTATTTCTAATAAGAATAACACATCTTCTGCTTACTTTGTTGAGTCTTTATATAGTTGGCATGGTAGATTAGGACATGTTAATTATGGTACCTTGCGTAGATTAATTAACTTAGAATATCTACCTAACGTTCATATTGATGCAAATCATAAGTGTGAAGTATGTGTTGAATCAAAATTGACTAAGGCATCTTTTAAGTCAATTGAAAGAAATACTGCACCTCTGGATCTAATCCATAGTGATATATGTGATTTGAAATTTGTTCAAACACGAGGAGGGAAAAAATATTTCATCACCTTTATTGATGATAGCACTCGGTACTGCTATGTATACTTGTTGCGAAGCAAAGATGAAGCCTTAGAAAAATTCATAGAATTTAAGGCTGAGGTAGAGAATCAACTTGGCAAGAAAATAAAAGCTATAAGGAGTGACAGAGGTGGTGAATATGAAGCACCATTTGGTGACTTATGTTCACAATTAGGGATAATACATCAAACCACTGCACCTTATACACCTCAGCAAAATGGAGTTGCTGAGCGGAAAAATCGCACTTTGAAAGAAATGATGAATGCCATGTTAATTAGTTCAGGGTTACCTCAGAACTTGTGGGGGGAAGCTATTCTTTCCGCTAATTATATTCTCAATAAAATTCCTCATAAGAAGTCTAATAAAACACCCTATGAACTGTGGAAAGGTCGAAAGCCTTCCTACAAATACTTGAAAGTGTGGGGGTGTTTGGCTAAGGTAGCAATACCAGAACCGAAAAAGGTTAAAATTGGACCTAAGACTGTTGATTGTATTTTCATAGGATATGCAAACAACAGCAGTGCCTATCGGTTTTTGGTACATAAAAGTGAGAACATAGAGATTCATGTCAATACAATTATCGAGTCTAGGAATGCATCATTTTTTGAAAATGTATTTCCTTGTAAATTGACACAAGAGTCTAAAAGGACATATGATGCTGCTTTTGACAATGATCAAAGGCAAGTTGAGGAAAACCCAAAGGAAAAAGTCGAGGAGGAACCCAAACGTCGTAAAAGAGCTAGGACAGAAAAAACTTTCGGTCCTGATTTCTTAACATACTTGCTGGAAGAGGAGCCTCGAACTTTCAAAGAAGCAATGTCTACTCCTGAAGCTCCTTCCTGGAAAGAAGCTATCAATAGTGAAATTGAATCAATCCTGCAAAATCATACATGGGAATTAGTGGATCTTCCACCTGGCTGTAAGCCTCTTGGTTACAAGTGGATTTTTAAAAGGAAAATGAAGCCGGATGGTTCAATTGATAAATACAAGGCGAGACTTGTAGTTAAAGGTTACAGGCAAACTGAAGGAGTAGATTATTTTGATACTTACTCACCTGTAACACGGATAACGTCGATTCGAATGTTAATAGCTATTGCAGCTTTGTATAATCTTGAGATCCATCAAATGGATGTTAAGACTGCATTCTTGAATGGCGATTTGAATGAGGAAATTTACATGGAACAACCAGAAGGGTTCGTGGTTTCAGGGCAAGAGAAGAAAGTGTGCAAACTTGTGAAGTCTCTTTACGGTCTAAAACAAGCACCCAAACAATGGCATGAAAAATTTGACAATGTAATGATGTCAAATGGTTTTAAAATTAATGAATGTGATAAATGTGTTTATGTGAAAAACACAGAAAAGGGATATGTCATTGTTTGCCTATATGTAGATGATATGCTCATCCTTGGTAGTAATAATGAAATGATCAAAGCTACCAAGAAAATGTTGAACTCTAAGTTTGACATGAAAGATATGGGAATAGCAGATGTTATACTTGGAATAAAAATTACAAAGACATTTGAAGGATATACCTTGTCTCAAGGACATTATGTTGATAAAATACTTGAGAAATTTAACAAGCATGACGATCGTCTTGCTAAGACCCCTATAGATGCTAATCTTCATTTGATGAAGAATATGGGTGAAGGTGTATCACAAGTAGGATACTCCCGGATCATCGGAAGCTTAATGTACCTCATGAACTGCACTCGTCCAGATTTAGCATATGCAGTTAGCAGATTAAGCAGGTATACTAGCAATCCAGGAACAGACCACTGGACAGCAATAGTTAGGGTACTTAGATATCTAAAGTATACTCGAAACTATGGGCTTAACTATATGAGATATCCAGCAGTATTAGAAGGTTATAGTGACGCTAATTGGATCTCAGACACCAGAGACTCTAAATCTACCAGTGGTTATGTCTTTACCTTGGGAGGTGCAGCAGTCTCATGGAAGTCAACCAAACAGACATGCATTGCAAGGTCCACAATGGAGTCCGAATTTATCGCTTTAGATAAAGCAGGTGAAGAAGGAGAGTGGCTTCGTCAATTTCTAGAGGATATCCCAATGTGGCCAAAACCTGTGCCAGCCATTTGCATTCATTGCGATAGTCAAGCAGCAATGGCAAGAGCACAAAATAATATGTATAATGGTAAGTCTCGTCATATTCGACGTAGACATAATACTGTTAGGCAACTGCTCTCAAATGGAGTTATCTCCATTGAGTACATAAGGTCAAAAGATAATATCGCGGATCCGTTAACCAAAGGTTTGACCAAAGAGCAAGTTTTAAGATCATCAAGGGGAATGGGATTAAAGCCTTTTAACTAAAGCGTCGCCTTAATGGCAACCCAACCTAGTTGACTGGAGATCCCAAGATCTAGGTTCAAAGGGACAACCGAATTATGTGTGACTCGTTAGTATCACTACGGAAACAATTTCCTACCCTTTCCTATGATGACATAGTGATGTCTGCAGCGCTAATCAGGTTAAGCTTCGCTTTTAATGATATTCATATCTTGGAAATCCAAGTGGGGTATAGCAGAATACTCTTAATGAGAATCACCTATATGAGTGTGAACTGGGCCGGTTCTATGGGAATTGGAAAAAGGCTAATTCGCTAGAGCACTCACGAAAACCAGGTATTGTCCAGGGCCAAAATGGGCACAACCGATAGAACCAGATTGTGTAAGGAAATAAAACTGTGTGACAGACTGTTGTCTCGGTTTACACCAATGGCAGAATAGTTCAAGACATCATGTTCACTAATCAGCCAGTAAACCCGATCGTCTTTCACAAGGGAAGGTTCAAAGCCAAAAGCTACCTATCCTTTGCAGGATATTTTCAGTTTTTGTACTCTCAGTGTCTGCATGTTGTTGCATATTCGTTTTCAATTTCATTCATGTGGGGGATTGTTAGAGAAATGGTTTTCACCATTAATTTCCGGTAAATTTGAGCTTTTATTAATGTAGGTCCCACACCTCGTTTTGGGTGGGTCCGAGTGGCAACACGTTCCTTGCCATGTGGTGAACAAGAATATATACTCGGGTGGTCGAAACCATTTACGAGTGAATGAGAAATTAATACCGAAGTGAGCCTCATAAACATGAAAATGTTTTGTGTGGTTCCCATAAGTTGGTATCTAAAAACCTTGTCCCACATAGGAAACTTAGAAGAGTTTCAAAGTATTTATAAGCTCTAAGTTGGAGACCTTGGGTTGGGCCCCAAGGGGTACCCAAGTTTTGTAGGAGAAGGAGTTATGGACAAACCCAAAACCATCACCACGCGCGCGCCGCCGCCGCCGTCCGTCCGGCCGGGTCGGTGTGGGTTTGGGTCTTACTAGTCCTTTATTTTTTGCACCAAAAAATATTTGAATTTTTTCGAATAATTCCAGCGGGAAAGAATTCAAAAAATCTGATATGTTTCGGTTGCAATGTTGCACCTTCTCCAACAGTCGCGACTCCGACTTGGCAACTGTTTGATAACAGTTTTCTATTTCGGAATAGGCACCTCTCAGCCTATATATATCAACCCTCCATTCCTAGTAAAAAAAAAAAGATATAACTCTAACCCGTAACTATATTTTCCATTCTCTGTTTTAGTTCATCTTCATTTTTCTGCATCTTGTGAGTTTATAAAAGAATACATTCTGGTTCGCTGTACAAACGAGTTTGTAGTGCTACATCTGTTTGGGGTGATTGTTGAATCCTGGAGGCAGGACGTCCATTATTCTCGAGCACTTTGGAGAGGGCGAATTTCTGTCTTAAAGACACAGTGTCCATACACTGGCCTCAATCACAAATTTGTTCTTAATTTGAGTATTCAGACACTTGTAAGTTCTGTCATTGATTTTTATCTGTTATAATAAAATTCTGCAGATTCTGTTCATATTATATAATCTGTTCTGTTTAAATTATTCGGTTGAATCGAAGTACTATTTTTACATCAATTTGTACTCATTTCAATCACAAAAAATGTAATTTTTTTACAAATTGGCTTTAAAAAAAAAATCATAACTAACTTACAAACTTTTGCAACATGAAATACAAAAAATTTGGACATTTTGTTATGCTAATTTCAGACGATGTTACACATGCTTGTTGTTAATCTTACGATATTGTGTGAGAAAATAAATTTTTTGCATAACATTTATAGAAATTTAATTTTATGTAAGAAATTTTTTAATGCCAATTTGGAAAAAAAATTTACGTTTTCTGTGGTTGAAATGAATGAAGAGTTTATGGTAAAGTCACACAATTAATGGTAGGATATGTACCCATAAATGACTACATACCAAATTATATTTTTATACATATATATATATATATATATATATATAACTAAGATGAGAGTATTTTTTGATGTGATCAAATTTTTTTTTTCAAAATTGTCTCTCTCCTCAAATTAGAGGAAAACTTGAAATTGCAAAGATGCATTTTTTTTTTTTTTTTTGTTACAGGAAAATCCTCCCACTCTCCTGCAGGTCTATGGCAGAGCCCTTTACAAAGATCACTAAAGTGTTCCGCTTAAGTCAGGACTTGCGTAGCGGGAAAACATTGGGTCCATACCAAGTGTACTCTTCCGCAGGTTTATGGCAATGTTCCTTGCAAAGATCACTAAGGTGCCCAGCTTAAGTCAGGACTCATGTAGCGGGTGAACATTGGCCCCACACCAAGTGTTGTGGTAGCAACAACTTAAGGCTAACCTCCTAACCACCAAGGTGCTTTGCTTAAGTCAGGACTTGCGCAGCAAGAGGCATTGGGCCCACACCATGTGCTGTGGTAACAACAAGTTGAGGCTAACTTCCTAACCAACTGCGCTACGCCCAAAAGATTGGCCCAAGGGATTTCGATCTTGAGACCTGGGGTCTTAACCCCCAAGCGTTTACGAAGTTGCCAAATACCCTTGGGTTATGATACATTTTTTTGAAAACCAAATAAAGTGTTTTTTTCAAAATAAAATTTTCAAACCACTTTTTTGAAAAATTATTCAAAAAAATAGAACCAAACATAGTGATGGGTAGTATAATATATATTTAAGAAAAATCACTTTACAAAAGTAATATTAAAAAATGTTTGAGACAGTGATCCCCATCACTCTCAATTAATTGGTAACAATTTATTATGTATTTTTTTCTTTTTTTGTCCTCTCCCTCAATGGTGCGGGAGACTCGTGGGAACCGTATACACCGACTGGGGATCGACCCACGGTGAGGTGACACTCCATAATTAAATAAAAAAAAAAATTTATTTTTTTTATTTTTTTTTTTTAATGTTTCGGCCAGTAGGGACACGACACCTTACTGGGTGCAACCCCCACGGGAGGAGGTATGCAGCAGTGTTGGATCTTATAAATATGAATGGGAAAAAGGTGGATATAATAATAAGAAAACACTAACGGTGGAGTACACGTGTGTAACTTAAAAAAACATAATATAAGAATAATAGTTTCTCTTTTATTATTCAATCTAAATAATATTGTGATAAAGATTATAAAAAAATTAAATAATTATTTTTAATTTTAATATCTTTTGATATCCTCTTTATTATCTATAATTTTTTTTATTTATTTAACTAAATTTAAAATTATATTAATACATAATTTTTCAAAGTATCCTATCTCTCCTTTTTTTTTATTTAATATTTTTTAGAATCTTATTATTATCTACAAATAATAAACTACTAATCAAATTCAAGAATGCACTCAAAATAGTTTTGTTATAATGATCATGAAAAAAATTAAATATTTATTTTTAGTTTTAATATATTTTGGTGTCCTCCTTATTATCTATAATTTTTTTATTTTTTATTTGCTTAACCAAATTTAAAATTATATTCGTTCATAATTTCTCAAAATATCCTATATCTTTCTCTTTTTTTGAATTTAAATATTTTTTTGGAATATCTACAAATAAACTGCTAATCAATAAATGTAAAAAATAAACAAACAAATTGAACCTTATTAGCTATGACAAACAAATTTAAATTTTTCTGTTACTCATACATAATCTTATAGGTATCCTATCTCTTTTCTGTTATTAATTTTAAAATGGGTGAAAAGATATAGTAATTAACCCTAGGTTAGAAAATTTTAAAAATAAAAATAAAATAGCTTCAATTAAATAACTATACTAATATCCACCAGTTGGAAACAAATAAATAAAGAGTTTAGAGAAAGAGAATTGATTAATCACAATTGATAAATCATAATAAAGAAATAAAATACAAAGAAATTGAAATTAGTATGGATAGATAGTATATATAAATATATATATATATATATTTATTTGTAATTTAGATTGAACTTTTATTTGGTGGTAAAAATTGTAGGACAATCTTCACTGTATTTAAAAGATTTAATTTTATTGTGTACACAACAACAATTAGAATTTAAAGAAATAAAGAAAAGGAGAGAATTTGTTTGATTACAAAAATCAAACTCGAAATAAAAATAAATAAATAAAAACAGATTTTATTTTGTTACAAAAATAAAATTTAAATCTAATTTTAATAAATAAAAACAACACTGAAAATAAATTAAATAACTTACTTGATTTAATTTGTTCGAATTATTTTCTGATCAAGTCCAGTGTTTGACACTGTGTCTTTAAGACAGATTCGTCCTCTCCACGGTGCTTTCAAAATTTGGACGTCTATCTCCCAGGATGAAATGATCTTACCACAAACAATAGCAGCACTACAAATTGTTTGCCTTACGAACACACTAAGGGTGTGTTTGGTAACGTTTACGTTTTCAGTTTATATTTACAAAAATTTTATAAACTGGTTTTTGTTTATTTTTTGTTTATTTTTAAGAAAACATAAACTACAAACGCGTTTGGTAATTGACAAAATGTTTAAAAAATTTTAAAAATATAAAAAAGAGTGAGAAATGACAAGTGGCGGCAAGTGACGGCGGAAGACGGTGGTGGAAAGTGGTGACGGTGGGTGGTGGGTAGCTGGTGGTAGTGGCGGGTGGGTGGTGGTGGTTGGTGGGTGGGTGACGGTGGCGGGTGGTGAGTGGTAGTGAGTGGGAGGTGGTGGTGGCGGGTGGTGGGTGGTGGATGCCAGGTGGTGGTGGGTGGCGGGTGGTGGGTGGTAAGTGGCCGATGGTGGGTGGCGGGTAGGTGGCGGGTGGTGGGTGGTAAGTGGCGGGTGGTGGGTGGCGGGTAGGTGGCGGTGGTGGTGGTGGGTGGGTGGGTGACGGTGGCGGGTGGTAACCAGTGGGTGGTGGTGGTGGTGGTGGTGGTGGTGGTGGCGGGTGGGTGGTGGATGGCGGGTGGTAGTGGGTGGTGGCGGGTGGGTGGTGGTGGCGGGTGGGTGGTGGATGGCGGGTGGTAGTGGGTGGTGGCGGGCGGGTGGTGATGGTGGGTGGGTGGGTGGTGGTGGTGGTGGCGGCGAGTGGTGGGTGGCGGGTGGGTGGTAGCGAGTGGATGGCGGTGGCGGGTGGGTGGCGGATGGCGGGTGATAGTGGGTGGTGATGGTGGGTGGGTAAGTGGGTGGGTGACGGTGGCGAGTGATGGGTGGTAGCGAGTGGGTAGTGGTAGCGGCGGGTGGTGGTAGCAAGTGGGTAGCGGATGGCGGGTAGGTGACGGGTGGTGGTGGTGGTGGTGGGTAGGTAGGTAACGGTGGCGGGTGGTAGGTGGTAGCGAGTGGGTGGTGGTGGTGGGTGGTAGGTGGTGGTCGCAGGTGGGTAGCGGGTGGTAAGTGGTAGCAAGTGGGTGGTGGTGGTAGTGGGTAATGGGTGGTGGTGGTAGGTGGGTGGCGGGTGGGTAGTGGGTGATGGTGGTGGTGGTGGCAGGGGCAGGTGGCTAGTGGTGGCAGGTGGGTAGTGAGTGGTGGTGGCAAGTAAGTGGCGGGTGGTGGTGGCGGGCGGTGAATGGTAGTGGCAGGTGGCGGGTGGATGACAGGTGGGTGGTGGTGGTGGTGGTGGCGAGGGCTGGCTGGTGGTGGCGAGTGGGTGGCGGTGGCGGGTGGTGGCGGTGGCGGGTGGTGGCTGGTGGTAGCAGGTGGGTGGTGAGTGGTGGTGGCAGGTGGTGGTGGAGGATGGGTGGTGGGTGGTGGTGGCGGAAGACGGTGGTGGAAAATGGTGGCGGGTGGTGGCTAATGTTGGGTGATAAAAAAAAAACTGAAAACTCAAAATGGAAACACATTTTTTGTGTTTTCATTTTTTGGCCTAATTTATAAACTGAGACCACTGATTTATAAATCAAAAATTTTACCAAACAGGTTTTTATTTGAGTTTTTTAAATTTTTGTAAATATAAACAGAAAACTAAAAACGTAAGTGTTACCAAACGACACCTAAGTGTTTACACTCTTTCTTTCAGAAATAAAATGCAGCAAGATGAAGAATATAATTAGCAGAGGTGAAATACGAAATTTCTGAATTAATAACATCAAATGAGGGTGGTCCTATTTATAGATGTAAATGTGGCTCTTGGTTTTAAATTGAACAGGTATGATACCTGTTGGTTTTGAATTCAAACAGATTTGAATCTGTTAATAATTCAAACAGATAGCAAAAAACGGGAAGGGCCCTGTTTGGGTGTGCACTAATTCCAAACTAGTTTATTTCTGTTTGAAAACGGGAAAGGTCCTGTTTGGATGTACAGAAAATCTAAATCAGTTTAATTTGAATTCTGGATTTTATTTTACCAAAAATAAAATTAAATTCAAATGTTTTTGGCCCAAAAAGATTAGTATTGGGCCGAACAAGCCCAACCCAACCACACACCCGCGCCCAAGCCGAGCCCGCCTGCCCGGACGGATGGCGGCGGTGCGCGTGGTGATTTTTGGGTCCAATGGGTCTAGCCCATTTTGCCCATAACCTCTCCCTCTAAAACACTTGGATACCCCTTGGGGCACACCACAAGTATCTCACCCAAGCCTTATAAACCCTTTCAAAACTTCCCACCAAATCAATGTGGGACAAGCCAATTTACAACCTTAAGGAATTTCCACCAAAACTCCATTTCCATGGAGCACACTTTGGCTTCAATTTCTCATTCACTCGATAATGGTTTTGAGCAACCAAATATACCACGTGAATCACAACGCGGCATAGAACACGTTACCACTTTGACCCGAGTAAATCGACGCTCGGGGCCCACCTAAAAAATAGACCAAACTTGAGAAAAAAATTCTGATTTTACCCAGAATTTTTCTAGCATTTCCAACAATGAAAAAGTTTTTCATAATAATATGCGCCTAAAATCTACATTATAATGTATACAATTTTTTTTTTATTTGTTGTTTTTTCAATCAACATGATCAACAAAATGAAACAATAATGTATATATGTTTTTTTTTTAATTTATAATTTAGATTGAACTTTCATATGGTGGTTTTTATAAATAAATTTGTCATAATGTATATATGTTTTATTTTTTTTAATCTTTTTTTTTCTATTTGTAATTTAGATTGAACTTTATTTGGAGGGAAAAATGAAAAAAGTTTTTCATAAAAATATAAGCCTAAAATCCACATTATAATGTATACATTTTTTTCAATCAACATGATCAACTAAATCAAACATCAAACAATAATGTATACATGTTTTATTTTATTTTATTTTATTTTAAATTTAGATTGAATTTTTATATGGTTGAAAACATTTAAAAAAAAAAGAAAAAGAAATTTAGAAAGAACTGGAAGAAGAAAAAAAAAACTTTACAATATACAATCCGTATTTTACATACCAATAATATAAAAATAAATTGTATAAAAAAACATATCTAATAATGATTATTTTTATATTTTTACTTGAGGAACAATCGCTTTCAAAATTAACAAAATGGTTGAAGTTAAAAATAAAAACAACAATAGTTTGATTAAGAAAATTACAGCGAGCAATTTGAGTAAGAAAAAGACAATAGAAATGTGCAAACCTGTCAATGGAAAGAAAATTTTTGAGAACTTTGTGGAACTGTGGAACAATAATGAAAATCCTACGTGATTTGTAATTAGATCAAGATTAACTAATTCCAAAACCCAATAAATACAAAACACTCAAACCTAAAATCATCAAACACTTACGAGAGTGATTTTAGTTTGTTTGTTTTTGAGAATAAACAATAAAACAACACAAACGATTTTTTACGTGGAAAAAACCACAATTGAAGAACCTTCAATTGTAATAAAAAACCACGGGCGAACCGCCACTATCAATCCACTACTGAAGAACGAAAAGATTACAAAGAAATCATACAAATTACCCAACCCTAGTCAATTTGTCTCTGAATCTTCTGTAACTCTTTTCACCACACCTTCGTCACGGAATTGATTCTGAAGTTGATTCCACATCACAACTTCACTCGTCGAATTAACGACTGCGTAGACTCAAACGCCTTTTGGATCCTACGCTTTGATCTTCGGAATCCACCGAAAAGAACTCACTTGAAACTTAAGAAGCAACCTCCTTGATGTATGACTTTTAATGCATAAGTTCAGAACTCTCTTAAGAACATCAAGAAGAAAGATCAAAAATCTCCCAAGAAGACTTTAAACACAACCCTAGTTTGTTTTGATCAGATCTAGGAAAAACGTACCAAACAAAACAACGTTAGCAGCTTTAAATAGGAATCTGAATCGCGATCTCCGCTCGAGCTCAACATAGCCCGCTTGAGCGGACTGAACAAAAAACTGCATACGAAGAAACAGAGATGCGCTCGAGCGTAGGAGTTTCCGCTCGAGCGTCAAATCACACCCACCAGAATCTGTGCTTGCCCTGTTAAACTACTGTGACCTGCTAATCTACGCTCGAGCTCAAGAGTCTCCGCTCGAGCGGACAGTACAAAAACAGAAAAACATAGTTTTGAATCAACACAAGATTTTGTCTCCGGATTTGACAACACAGGGACCTAACAATCTCCCCCTTTGTCAATTCCCGGACAAAACTTTTCTAAACACAAGTCCTTAAACACAAGCACTAGACAAAATTCAAAAAACAATACTAAAACACTCAAAACAACTCTATGAACAAACAAGCTTTCCAATCTTGCCATATATCACTCCATCAATCCAATTCATCATCCACCATTCACCTGCGAAAAACCGAGCAACATACCAGAAAAACCAAAACTTGTGGAACTATATAAGAATATAGCAAAATGTATCCATTCAATAGAACCAACGAAACACAATATCAAAATATCCATACAAAACAAAATATACCAACAATATCCATGTACCATCAACATCCATGTCCAATCCAGCAGGAACAAAATATACCATGTCCAATCCAGCAGGAACCAAACTCTCCCCTTTTTTGACCGGGAATGAAGAAAGCAACAAATCAAGCACCAGACGGAGGAGGGGGCGGCTGAAGCGTCAGTAAGGAAATGATGTGATCCAGCTGCGAAGTAGTATGCGCAGCAGTCTGCTCCAGCTGACCAAGACGACCATCAAAGGCATCAAAACGCGCATCGAGAAAGTCTAACCGCCTGGTCATAGCCGCCTCAAAATGCCGAAGCTGATCAGGAAACGAGCTAGGTGGAACAGATGGAGTAGGATCCTCCGCACCCCCAGCGGCAGCAGCATCATATTCAGCCTCCTCAGCAAGGCCAGCAGTGGTACCTGCAGAAGGATCAGCCCGAGAGGACTCCCCCTTAACATGAGCCCGACTCTGTGAGACAGTTTTCTTTGTGAAAGGGCGAGAGGGAGAGGCAAACTCATCATCATCGAGGATAGGAGCCCCAAGGTCAGACAAAAGTCGGTTGATCAAGCAACCGTAAGGAAGGCCAAGCTTGGAATGGCCATGAACACTGATCATCTTGGTGATAATAAGAGAGGCGAGATCAATAGAGCGGTGATTGGCAATACAAGACAAAATGAATCCTTGGTCTTGTTTGACCTCGGAAGAATGTGTGGTGACAATGATGTTGGCGCAGACAATCAAATTAAGCAGTCTGAACTCCGAAAGAAGTTCAAACTGTTTAATCAAACCGCCTTTAGGCCAATGACGGGCAACACCACAAAGTTCCAAAGACACCTCATCAAAGTCACAAGTAGGACGATCAGGGACAGGAAACGGATAGTATTGAGGAAAAACTTGCTCAATCTGTAGAAGTTGGCGAATCAAAGCAGGGGTGACAGAAATGGATTTGGACCTAACCCAAGTGGTGAAAGATGGCTCATAATCCCGAATACCCTCCATATTACAGTAGAATTCTCGAACCCAATCGAGATTCTGACGCCCCGAAAATAATAAAACATGGTCACCACCTAGAGGGTCGAACAATGGACGAATTTTGATGGATTCAAAAGTATCGGGTTGAACATTACGTTCTAAATGAACGGTTCGAGTCACAAATGATTTATGGAATGACTTGGATTGAGAGGCCGACTGAAACCTCTCAGGGTTATAGGTAGGGCGAGAAACGGTGGCCTTTCGGCGTTTTGGAGCAGGAGCAGACATACCGAAGAAGACACTAAGACACCCAACAAATCAACAAACCCAAAACCCAACCCACACCAAAACAAACCAAAACAAAACATTAGTGGAATAATCAAATTAAAAACAGGGCATAACAAAAACAGGGCATGAAAGCATGGTATAGAAGAACTCATAACTAATACATCAAATATGAGAGACAGTGCATAGAATAAGTATGAATCATGAGAAAATCAAAGCAAAGTAGCCAAGCCCAAACTGTTACCCACGCAGAGAGACCTCAAACGGACACAGATAAATCCGAAAATCACAGACACAACACAGAAAAAAAACAGAAAAAAAAAAAAAACAATCGGACAAAAACAAGTGTGTGAGAGAGAGAATCACAGAGACGACACACAAATCCCCACAGAAGCACACACCCAACAACACCATAACCAAATAGAACAAGAACAAACACTTAAAAAAAACGAAAAGAAAAGAGGGTAAAACTTACCAAAGAGCAAATCAGTGGGTAGGATGATGAATGGGAGGAAAAATCTTCCACAATGCAGCCACACGACAAACCCTAGAGCGAGAGAATGAAACAGGAAGAGAAAAAATACCTCGAAGAGTCAAGAGAGGGAGTTAAGAATGAAACAGGTCCGCTCGAGCGTACTAAGTACCGCTCGAGCGTACAATACTGCAAGCAGACTCCCGCTCGAGCGTGCAAAAGGCCGCTCGAGCTCAAAAAACCATCTCTCAGAACTGCCAAATCACGAACAAACTGCTGCAAGAGTGAAAAACACGCGCGAGCGTAAAAACATTCCGCTCGAGCGAAAAAAAAAAACATTTTTTTTTTTTTTTTTTTGTAAAAACAATCCAATACTCAAAATCAAGAGGTGAGACCTGAAACAAAAATAGATGATCAGACTGAGCCAAATGAATACTAAGATGAAATAATCCACAATTCATGAATCGTGTGAACTTGCACCTTTTTTTTTAAAAAAAAAAAAACGACACTGGAAATCATGAGCATAGCAGAAAAAAAATATAATCAATGATCATAAGCTACATGAGAATGTACAACTCAAAATCCAATATGAGAGCTCATATGATAAAGTGTGTGTGTGCAATCCATGAGAGGTCACTGAGCTAGAGTTAATCCTAGTAGTGATCGGATGGCTGGACCTCCATCATGAGTAACTCAACAATATAGTGAAAAGTCAAACCACTAGGAATCACGGGGTATTTGTTGAGTAAAAGCGGAGGCTCCCCCTCAGTCAAAGAGTTTTTTTTTTTTTTTTTTTTTTTTTTTCTTGTGGGCACTCACTGGTGGCTTTCACTCTCAAGAGTATGGAAACCAAACCAGAGAAGAATGAAATCATAAAGGATGGCCTGGTTGGTGCCTCTGAGGTAGCCTTTTCCTAATGCCCGGACTTCAAGGAACTGAGGGAGAAACCGTGGAAGTGAAAACAGATGGTAGATGGTTAAGAGACTCAACATCACCCATGATATACTAGTATCGGTCAATTCCACAGTGAAAGTACAAGAAACACTGTTAGAGGTCCATAGAGAACTTTGATCACATGTGCGGAAACCCCTGCAACAATTAATCTCAAGGATGTGTACAGAATGAGATCATGAGGTTAATGAGCATGGACATTCAAAATGAGCTATGACCAATGAACAATGAGATCTTGTAAGCATCATGAGTAGGGTAAAAAAAATTGGATGCAAGTAAACAGATATCAATGATAATGAGATTATCACATCCAAGCATTCATAAGGCACAAACATTTACACCTACTCAAGAAACAAGTAACACTCTAGTGATCGAGCATGACACCCAAGGTCTTTCTCAGGAACTCAAACCGAAGAAGATCAAGGGGTTTTGTAAAAATATCAGCTTTTTGATGCTCAGTGGGAATATGCTCAATAACAACAAGGCCCTCTTCCACTAACTCTCGAATAAAATGATGACGAATGTCAATGTGTTTGGTGTGAGAGTGTTGGACAGGATTTTTTGAAATGTTTATGGCACTTGTGTTATCACAGAAAAGAGTAAGAGTGTTCTGTTCTATCCCATAATCATGAAGCATTTGCTTCATCCACAACATTTGAGCACAACAACTCCCTGCAGCAATGTACTCAGCCTCAGCAGTGGAAAGAGAGATGGCATTCTGCTTTTTACTATGCCAAGAAACCAGGTTATTCCCAAGGTAAAAACACCCCCCGGATGTACTTTTCCTATCATCAGCACACCCTGCCCAGTCGGCATCAGAAAAACCAGTAATTTCGGCTGTAGTGTCAGTGGAAAACCAAACCCCATACCCCAAAGTCCCATTAACATACTTGATGATGCGTTTTACCGCAAGAAGGTGAGACTCTTTAGGACTGGCTTGGTAACGAGCACAAACACCGACACTGAAAGAAATATCAGGACGACTGGCTGTGAGATACAAAAGACTCCCTATCATACTCCTATAAAGGGTAGGATCAACATCAATACCAGAGGAGTCTTTGGAGAGGTGAAGACTGGTGCTCATTGGAGTGCGTGCATGCTTGGAAGACTCAAGACCAAACTTAGACACAAGATTTTTCGCATACTTAGACTGAGACACAAATATACCTGAAGGAGACTGTTTAATCTGAAGACCCAAAAAATAAGACAACTCTCCCATCATGCTCATCTCAAACTCATGTGTCATACAATCCGAAAAATATTTCACAAGATGTTCAGCAGTGGATCCAAACACAATATCATCAACATAAATCTGAGCAACAAGAATATGAGACTTAGTATGTTTCACAAACAAGGTCTTATCCACACTACCCCTTTGAAAATCATTGTCAAGAAGAAATGTAGTAAGTCTATCATACCAAGCTCGAGGGGCTTGTTTCAACCCATACAAAGCCTTGTCTAACTTGTAGACATGATTCGGACATTTAGGGTCCTCAAACCCTTTTGGTTGCTCAACATATGCCTCTTCTCTCAAGTACCCATTCAAAAAGGCACTTTTCACATCCATTTGAAACAATTTAAAGCCAAGAAAACATGCAACACCAAGCAAAATACGAATAGATTCGAGACGTGCAACTGGGGCAAACGTCTCATCATAGTCAACACCCTCTACTTGTGTGTAGCCTTGAGCAACCAACCTAGCTTTGTTCCTAACAACCGTACCATTCTCATCAGATTTATTTTTAAAGATCCACTTGGTACCTATCACATTCATGTCTCTAGGTCTGGGAACTAGAGTCCAAACCTTGTTACGTTCAAATTGACCTAATTCTTCATGCATAGCATTGACCCAACTATCATCTAGCAGGGCCTCTTTAAAATTTTTAGGTTCAATTAAAGAAACATAACACATATGTGATACCTCATCCCGAATCTGTCTTCGGGTTTTCATTCGATCCGAGACACTTCCAATCACCTGTTGAGCTGGATGATTTAGTTTCACCCTAGCTGATGGTTTAAGCTCAAGACTCGCAGTGACAGGGGCAATAGGAGTGATGTCCCTTGGAGCACTCTTTGGACTTGACCTTACCTGTGAAGATGGTTCTGTAACCATTTCTTGTGATGGGTCCGCACCTTTTCCTTGATTTTGTGATTCCGTATCCAAGATTGGCGACTCATCATTATCATCCTCATTTGTTGCTGGAGTAGGTGCACCTGTGTCATCTATAACCACATTGATAGATTCCATTAAGGATGAAGTTCGCAGGTTATAGACTCTAAATGCCCTACTGGTGGTTGAATACCCTAGAAAAATACCTTCATCACTTCGGGAGTCAAATTTGCCCAAAGGCTCTCTATCTTTGAAAATGTAACACTTACTCCCAAAAGTTTTGAAGTATTTTACATTAGGTTTCAAACCCTTCCACAATTCATATGGAGTTTGTAAAGTGCCGGGCCTTAAATAAACGCGATTTATGACATACACAGCAGTATTTAAGGCTTCAGCCCAAAACTTAGGAGGAAGTTTCTTACTAAGGAGCATGACCCTAGCCATTTCTTGAACAACCCTGTTCTTCCTCTCAACAACTCCATTTTGTTGTGGAGTAATAGGGGCAGAAAATTCATGCTTGATTCCATGCATATCACAAAAATCCGAAAACGAACTATTTTCAAATTCACGACCATGATCGGTTCGGATTCTTATGATACGCCCAATGGAAACACCCTGTTCATTTTGGATTTTAGGGACTAAGGCCTGGAAAGCATCAAACGTATCAGATTTCTCCCTTAAAAAATTTACCCACGAAAATCGAGTAAAATCATCAACAGTTAAAAAAATGTACCTTTTACCTCCGATGCTTTCAGTGCGAGTAGGACCCATTAAATCCATGTGAACTAATTCAAGAGGACGTTTGGTTGTAAAGCTGTTCACCTTTTTATGAGGAGCACGGGTTTGCTTGCCAAGCTGACATGGTCCACACACATGGCTCAAATTCTTACCTAGTGTAGGTATTCCCCTCACAAGCTCTTTGTTGGCTATCTTAGTTAGGTCATTGAAATTCATGTGACCTAATCTTTGATGCCACAAGTCAATGTTACTAATGATGGCAGAGTGACAAGTGAGATCATTAGTAGTAACAATCCCATAGCAGTTATCAGATGTGCGAACCCCATGTAAGACAGTATTTCCCTTTTTATCCAAAATTTCACATTTATTTTTTGAAAACAATACTTCATGATGGGAATCACACATTTGACTAATGCTTAAAAGATTTGCTTTCAGACCATCAACTAGTAGAACATTATCTAGCTTGGGAAGACCAGCAACACTTATAGAGCCCTTACCAATGACTCTCGAAGTGCCGCCATCTCCAAAGGTAACAATTCCTCCTTCATATTTTTCAAGGGAGGTGAAGTAGGATTTGTTACCGGACATATGACGAGAACACCCACTATCAAGGTACCACATGTGCGAATCACGTGCTTTTAGAGCAGTGTGAGCAACAAAACAAGTCAAATCCTCTTTTCTAATCCAAATCTTTTTAGACTTGGTGTTCAGCCTAGACATGTAAGGTTGTCTCCTAACCCAAAAAGTATTAGAATTTCTACTCTTTTGAGACACCTTACCAAACAGTTCAAAACAATAAGGACGAATGTGGCCATACCTACCACAGTGATGACAAATAAAAACCGGTTTTACCTCCTTTTTGTTGATTTTACCAGCTTTCGGTAGACGGAGAGAGAGATCAGCCTAATCTACCTTCAATTTTCCCTTTGCTTGAGTCTTCTTGTCATATGAAGTAGAGGCCTGTCCCTTGTGTGTTGTTGCACCATAGCCTAACCCGCTTTTGTCGCAACCCATTTGTTGAGACCCGAGGATGTCTTCTAAAGATTTTGAACCTTTGTTCCACATGGCAATAGTAGCTCTAGCAACCCGAAGCTCTTCATCCTTTTGACAGACTATCTCTTCCAATCTGGCTTGTGACAGCTCAAGACTTTCAAGCTTTTCTTCATATGTGGAATACACCTTCAGGAGTTCATTCCTTTCAGTTTCAGAGGATAGTAATTTTCCACATAAGTCTTGCCTGTCACTCGAGATCTTGACAATATTCTGCTTTGCTGCTACAAGTTCTCCTTTCAGCCTGACATTCTCACTCTCACATGTCTTGAGCTTGAGAGAGAGTTTGTCGTTGAGTTTGGACAAATTCAAGGATTCCTCGTACAGTTTTTCGTAGGCTTGTTGTAGTTCATCGCCATTGATCTCCTCATTATCCTCAGATGTTTCATCATCCTCTTTTTGCTCTTCATTCTCCTTTGCCTCCTCCAATCTTGCAACTAAGACTGAAAAGTCACTGGATGGTGGTGAATGTGAGTTTCCTCTTTCATGGAATTGGCTCAAAATTTCCCATGCCTCTTTAGCCTTTGTGCAACGAACAACCCGTTGCTGTTCTTCAGCAGAAATTACTCTACGAATAGTGCTAAGGGCTCTCAGATTGCTCGGACTGTCAACACTTTCTGTATCTTCTTCAATGGCCTGCCAGCCTTCTGGATCAAAGGCTCTCAGAAAAGCCCTCATTCTGATTTTCCAAAACAGGTAGTTACTCCCATTAAAAGTAGGAGCATGATGCAAGTTCTGACCACGAGCTAGCTCTGCTGGCTTTGGAAGAGTTTGAGTGAAAGTGGACCAAAAAGCCATAAAAGCACTATCCCCGTCTTCTCCAGATTCAGGTTCTTCGGGTTCTTGCTCCGACCCGCTTTCATCATCCCAAGTTACAGTGTAGACTTTCTTTCGATTCTTTTTCGAAGGGCATTCAAGGGCAATGTGACCAAACCCTTGACACTCATAACACTTGACCCCTGGTCCCCTTACAATCTTTTTTTCAGTAGTTTGAGCAAATTTTGGTGGAACAGTTTTGGGTTTGTCACTACTCTTATCTTTTGAAATAGGGGCTCTGAAATTCGGCTTCTTTTTCAAAAAATTTTTAAACTGTTTTGTAAGCATAGCCGTCATTTCAGACTCTAAATCAAATTCAGTCTCCGGAGGTTTTGCAGTCTCATGGGCACTCGTGAAAGCCAGATTTTCTTTTTGCTTTTTTTTTGAAATTTGGTGGGCTTCATAAGTCTGCAAATTTCCAACCAATTGATCGAGCTTGAGAGTATCAACATTCTGAGCCTCCTCAATGGCTGTCACCTTTGGTTGGAACCTCTCGGGAAGGGACCTCAAAATTTTTCCAACAACTTTTGCTTCCGGGATTTTTTCACCGAGAGTGAAACAGGAATTCACGATATCACTGAGTTTTGCATAAAATTCATCGAACGTCTCATCGTCGCGCATAAAAAGGGTTTCAAAGGCGGACGTGAGACGTTGAAGTTTTGCCCTTTTAACAGAGGTGGTACCTTCGTGAATCGTTTCAAGAATATCCCACGCCTCTTTTGCTATTTCACACGTGCAAATTCGACGGAATTCTTCAGGTGTGACAGAGCAGAAGAGGGAGTTTAGAGCTTTGCTGTTCCAACTCGAATTCTGGTAATCGATTGTGTCCCATTTTATCAAGGGGTTTAGGAATATCAATCCCATCAATGGTGATTGTAGGTTCACTCCACCCAAAGATTACGGAGTGCCAAACTTTCTCATCGATGGATTTTAAAAATGCTCTCATACGAGCTTTCCAATAAGAATAGTTTGTACCGTCAAGTAATGGGGGTCTATGAGTGGAGTTACCTTCACGAATAGAATCCATGATACTAATCACACAAGATCACACTCCTATAGGTTTTATAAAAAAAGAGTGACCCGCTCTGATACCAATTGAAAATCTTACGTGATTTGTGATTAGATCAAGATTAACTAATTCCAAAACCCAATAAATACAAAACACTCAAACCTAAAATCATCAAACACTTACGAGAGTGATTTTAGTTTGTTTGTTTTTGAGAATAAACAATAAAACAACACAAACGATTTTTTACGTGGAAAAAATCACAATTGAAGAACCTTCAATTGTAATCAAAAACCACGGGCGAACCGCCACTATCAATCCACTACTGAAGAACGAAAAGATTACAAAGAAATCATACAAATTACCCAACCCTAGTCAATTTGTCTCTGAATCTTCTGTAACTCTTTTCACCACACCTTCGTCACGGAATTGATTCTGAAGTTGATTCCACATCACAACTTCACTCGTCGAATTAACGACTGCGTAGACTCAAACGCCTTTTGGATCCTACGCTATGATCTTCGGAATCCACCGAAAAGAACTCACTTGAAACTTAAGAAGCAATCTCCTTGATGTATGACTTTTAATGCATAAGTTCAGAACTCTCTTAAGAACATCAAGAAGAAAGATCAAAAATCTCCCAAGAAGACTTTAAACACAACCCTAGTTTGTTTTGATCAGATCTAGGAAAAACGTACCAAACAAAACAACGTTAGCAGCTTTAAATAGGAATCTGAATCGCGATCTCCGCTCGAGCTCAATATAGCCCGCTCGAGCGGACTGAACAAAAAACTGCATACGAAGAAACAGAGATGCGCTCGAGCGTAGGAGTTTCCGCTCGAGCGTCAAATCACACCCACCAGAATCTGTGCTTGCCCTGTTAAACTACTGTGACCTGCTAATCTACGCTCGAGCTCAAGAGTCTCCGCTCGAGCGGACAGTACAAAAACAGAAAAACATAGTTTTGAATCAACACAAGATTTTGTCTCCGGATTTGACAACACAGGGACCTAACAAATAAAATGAAAGTATGGGAATAGAACGTTTATGTAGGTGTAGGGATGAAGTATTTTTTAAAATATATATATATATATATATATATATATAATTGGACAATTAAATGAGAGAAGTTGTAAGTGTAGAGTAATATAATGTGACGGAACAAAACGTGGATAGTTAAACAGTGGAGTGTAATTTTTTTTTTTTTTTAATTATATTATTTTCAGGTGGCAAAAACTTTTAAGAAACCATTTTGAAGTTTTACTTAATATAATACTATAGATGGGGAGGAAAGAAAATAGATTAGAGATTGAAGTCAACATTTTATCACGTTAAAGCAGGAATTGTCCAAACACAATGCCCCACATCGGACGGCGTGGGACGCTTCTTTGACCTCTATCTCTTCCCACAAAAAATTAAAAAAAAAAAAAACAGAAAATAATAATAATTAAATAATAAAAGGCAGGACTTTCTTTCAGTCGTGATCAAATTTGAGGGTATTGTTAAACTTGTGAAAGTTCATTATGAGTCTCATTTTAACAATTTAAATTGTTTAATGTGTAAAATTTATTAAATATTATGTCTGTTAAAAATCACATTAATTAGATATCGATAACTATCTTATCGAATCAGATTTCTGTCAACTATTTATTTTTTTATCGTCTATTTTTTTATATAAAATTGATTTGATCACGTAACTATCGATATCCGATCAAAATAATTTTTTACAAATATATAATAATTGACAAATTTTACACATCAAACAATTCAAATTATCAAAACAAAACTCGTAATAAATCCTCATAAATTTAATAGCACACACCAATGTGATTCCAAATTGAAAGGGAGCCGGTCCCTAAATGAAAATATCCTAACAATTCCTTCTTTAGACCATTTCGCCTTGTGTCGACCCTACAACGCAGAAAAGGTCAATCTTTCCGACCCAACGTTTCATATGAGTCCTCTTACTGTTTAAAAAAATAAATAAATAAATTACACAGTTTAAATTCATGCATTTTCCATCTAAAAACATTTTAAAAAAAATATTCATGCATTTTGGATCCGACTTGAGTGGTCAAAATCATTCATTTTTAAAAATATATTTTTAATTTGATTTGGATGATGTAAATTTTTTATTTTTTAATACTATTTAAGTATAATATTTATATAAAAAAATTTAAGGTAATAGGACATCAGTAGCTAAGCATCTATATTAGCACATTTTTTTAAAAAATCTTTTTATCTTTTTGCGTTGCGTCATATCATCTCTCTATTTTTTTTATATATTTTCATAAAAAATTAAAAAGTATATTTACTTAAATCATTCTAAACACCTTCTAAATCACATTTGTATTATAAAAAATAAATGGTTACTCTTAAAATTATAATTGTTGTTCATTTTTTTTAGGCAGTGGCTTTGGTCCAGTCCAAGATCGGACTGGACCGTGTTGTTGGGCCCGTAGAGGCCCACCACGGGTCCCATTTTGATAATCCGAACCGTTCAATATGTAGAACTCATCGAGTACTATATGCCTGTAAAAAATCACGTTGATCGGATATCGATAACTATGTGAACAAAACAGTTTTTTATCAACCGTTAATTGTTTCACCGTCCATTTTTTTTTATACAAAATTGATTTGATCACATAGCTATTGATATCCGATCAACATGATTTTTTATAAGCCCGTAGTACTCGATGAGTTCTACACATTGAGCTGTTTGAATTATCAAAACGGACCCAAAAAATGGGCCCCATGGGCCGAACTGGACGGATCCAGTCTTGATCTCAACTTGAGACAAGCTGGACCCTTTTTTTTAAACAATTGTGATTGAAACATAAAACTACCGATGTCTGATCATCATAAATTTTAGTATGAATATACTACTTAATAAGTTTTAAAAGTAAATTTCAAATCACCTAGATTATTTCCAAAATTGAGTTTGCCAAGCCAAAATGCTCTCTGAAGTTAGATGACCAATTTGAGAGAATCCATACCCCCATATTAAACTCTCTTAAAGTTTTAATGTACATATATTTTTAACCCCTTTTTCACAAGTATTCCATTAGTTATATGAATAAAAAAATTATTTAATCTCTTTTATGTTATATAATCTCTTTATATTTTTACACAATTTGCATTAGTTTTCAATCTTTTTAACTTTATTAAAATGGAGGCTAATTTAATTATATTAAAATTGTGGAATTTATTATATTTTTTTCAAATCTCATGAAAGATTAATGTAATTTACCTTTTAAAAAGGGAAATTATAATATACACCCCTTTAAAAAGGACATACCATATGCATTCTGCAATTATGTCATTCTATTATTTAATTATGATCAATTTTCTTTTTTAGTTATGACATTATTTTAATTATGACTTATGAGTTTTTTTAAGTTATATCTCATTTTGTGTTTAATTATGATATTTTTCATATTTTTTTAGTTATGATTAGAAAATTAAAATTATATCATTTTTATTTTTAGTTATAAGGTGTATATGGAGCACACCTTTTAATGGGTGTGCACACCATAGTGTTTCCCTAAAGAAAAATGTTAGAGATCCAAATATTTTGTCAAATTTTTTATCAAATGTCTTACATGGGTGTGAGACCCACACCATGTGAGTCTCACATAAAACATTTAATAGAAATTTTGATAAAATTTTTAGGATCTCTAGCATTACTCTTTCCTAAAAGAGATTTTTTTTTTTGGTTAGTACACATTACTTGAGATGACCCTTAATAATAAAAGAAAAATTAGGATAAATTAAACTAACATTAATTGAGATTTTAAAAAATACAATAAATTTTAAAATTTTAACATAATTATGCTAATTTTTCTTTTAGAAAAGCTAGAAAGAGTGAAATTAATGTAGATAATGTGATTAAATAAATAAAAAAAAGAAAGAATTGATTTTTCAACTTATCAGATTAAACCTTTAACCAATTTATTAATAAAATGGCCTAATATGTATATAAATAAATTAAAAAAAAATTATGAGTCTATGATTTTATACAAAATTGGTATTTTGAAAAACATATTCTCAATAGTAAGCCTTTTTTTTTTTAATTTATTTCTCAAATTCATGTTATTTCATATTTTCAATTAATTCATTTTAATTTTGAGTGAAATTGTGTTTTGAAATGCATTAAAAAAAAAATAAATCATTAAACGATGCGTTTATAAAATCAATTGAAAATTGTTCATATGTGATAAATAATTCTTTTAAAGGTAACATGGTGGTAAAAATCTTGTATTCGTGAAAGAAGATAAAATTGTGTTTGAAAACACAAAAAATGGTTTCATAAATAAATTGATTTTGAAAATTAAATTGAAAAAATGTTTGATTAATAAATTGATTTCGAAAAGTATGTTGAAATTGTTTGATTAATAAATTGTTTTCGAAAAGTAAGTTGAAAATTGTTTGAAAAGTAAGTTGGAAATTGTTTGATCCCCACCAAATTGATTTCGAAAATTAAGTTGAAAAATTGTTTGATTAATAAATTGATTTCGAAAAGTAAGTTGAAAATTGTTTGACAAGTAAGTTGGAATTGTTTGATAACCCATCCCCCCCCCCCTAAAAAAAAAAAAAAAAATTTGTGGCGTTAAAACAGCTATGTTCATACCTACTGAAGAAAAAGATGATGGTTGGGTTAAGAAAGCTTCTAAACACACATAGAATTTTGTTTTACCCCCATTATTTTTGAACTGTGTTTTTTTAAAAAAATAATTTTTTCACTTTTGGTCCTCTTAAACTAGGATATCATAAAACTTAAAACTAAAATTAGACAATTTTTGAAAAAGACTTGGTTGGATTGTCTTCAGTTGGCTAGTCCAACTGGACGGTAGTCCGGCCCATTGTGGGCCTATTTTGGGTCCGTCTCGACGATCCAAAATGTGTAGGACTTGTTGAATATTCTATACCTGTAAAAAATTACATTAATCGGATATGAATAGCTATTTGATCAGATTACATTTGTACGAGCAATTTATTTTTAAAATCATAATTACTGTTGAAGTAAATTTAATATGATTAAGTGATTATTGATATCTGATCAACGTTAATTTTTTTTGTAAGAATGAAGTATTTAACGAGTTTTACACATTAAAAGACTCGGATTATCATATAGATTTCTTAGTGAACCCATGGAAGCCTAACAACACGCTTCAGTCTAATTCTGGACTAAGGGGTGTTTTGGGAACTTGGCTTTTAGCCACTTTTTTAGATTTGTAATAAAAGCTAAAAGTTGGCTTTTTTATATTTTTTTTTATTTAGGGAGTTGATTTTCAGTCACTGATAAAATTATAATTCTACCTCTCATGAATCAAAATGTGTTATATGGATAAAATTGTAAATATTTTAAATTGAATGTGAATAATCTGGTCATTTTATTATGATTTGACATCATAAACAAATATTAATAAAAAAAAGTCAAAAATAATTTTTTATCAATTTCTTAAATCATTTGTTTAAAAAAACAAAAAACTTGATTAAAAGTCAAAAAATCACTTTTTACTATATTCTCAAAATAGGCCTAAATCCACTAAAGATGGAGAAAGGACTAAGGTGGCAATGAGTGACGAAAAGGAGCAATTGGGGTCTAGGAAGGACTTGCCGAGGTTAAATAGAGGTTGGAGTGGCCAAAAAAAAAAAATGGGAGGAGCAAGTGAGAGTAGGCAGGGATTGGGGATGGGCGGGAAAAGGTGGTAGGAGTTGAAACTGACAACCGAAAATAGTTATGGTGAGTAATGGTTGGGTTGGGAGTGGGGAGGTTAGAGCATCTCCAACGGTTCACCAAACATTTTATTAAATTTGAGTAAAAAAATCACAATTTTTTCAATTTGGTACCAGATTCTCCAATGGTTCACCTTTCACCAAATCTGTCCTGGGACAACCGGTTGGTCGACTGGGCGGTCGACCAGCTGGTCGACTGGTAAGGGAATTTTTTTTTTTTTTTGAATTGTTTGAACCAGAAATGTTGAACTGTTTGAACTCTTTTCGGGACAACCGGTTGGTCGATCGACCGGTCGACCGGTAAGCCAAATTTTTTTTTTTTTTGAATTGTTTGAACCAGAAATGTTGAACTGTTTGAACTTTTTCATGGACAATCGGTTGGTCGACCGGTTCGTCTCCCTCCAACAGTCATGTACAGTGTTTTGATGAAATGCGAAGCCTGTCCTCAGTTTGATGAATCGTTTGGTGAAATCTCATTTTGATATCAATTTGGTGCAACCATTGGAGCACCAAACAGTAACTTTTTCATCAAAATTTAAATTTGATATCAAGTTTGGTGAACTGTTGGAGATGGTCTTAGAGCTGAAGGTTTGGGAGATGGGAAATGAAATAAAATTGGAAAATATATATAAAGGTTGAAAAAAGATGAAAAAATAGAAAGACTTCCCTCTAATCCATTAATGGATTGGATCATTGGAGTGTTTCTTTTGGTGCTCTCTGATACATTTTGAGTTCATTTTGATAATTCCGTTTGGTTTAAAATTAGAATAATGTTTGGGACCCCTTTTTGGGGGTCACCCCCTCACCCCCTTTGTCACGTGGCGGGTGGTGACTGGAGGAGCAAGAAAAAAAAAAAAGAAAAAAAAAAATGTAACCAATGAGAGAGAGAGGGGGTCAACGGGGGTGGGGGAAAAAGGGGGGATGAATCATTACTGTTAAAATTAACTGTTGTGCCAATAGATCATTTATATAAAAAATTATATTGATTGAATATAATTATTTACATGTTTTAATCACATTCTATTTTAAGAAACTGAAATACAAGTATGTATTAAAAGTCAAATTTTGGCTTTTAACATATTTTAAGTCACATCACTTCTTTATTTTTTTACAAATTTTTTCAAAAAAGATTAAAAAAAAATAAAATTAAAAAATTAATTTTTAACCAACTTCTCAAAAATCCGTAATAAAAAATAAGCCATCTATTTTCTTTAGATTAATATAATTCAAACATTTGATTATTGATATATTAATTTATTTTTTTAATAAATAATCTAGTAAAAAATACTAAATTTAAAACGATTTACATCACCAAGACAAACTGAATGAGCCCGCAAAACACCAAATTGAGCCTATGCCAAAGTTTTGGAAAATTCTATTTGCATCATAAAATGATTAACTACGTTCAATTTCTCAGTATATTCTATTCAATTATTTAAGATTATAATTTATTTTCAATACACTTTATGTTTTTTTTTTTTAAATTATCTTTCAAGATACACTCAAATAATAAATAAATCAAAAATCTCAAATTACACTGCTTTAGATTTTTTTTTTTTTTTCTTCTCTCTCTCTCACAGTGCTAGAACCCTAAACCATCCGATAAGAAGAGGAGGGCCGAACAGAGAGACGAAACAGAAAATCCACTAACCAATCCTGAGCCCACCACAATATATATATATATATATATACTTTATCATCCATTAACGCAAAAAGTATGTATTCAAATCCAATCAATTTCCATCTCTGCATATCACTCTTATAGTCCCTATCAAACAACAACAACAACAACAACAACGAAAGATGGAAGGTGAGATCAAGAACTTGATTCAAGTATAGTTCTCAATCACAGCCTCCATTTGTTCATCAACCAAAGACGGTTGTTTCTTGGATGTCATAGGATGCAAAAACAAGATAATCTTCTAAAAATTTATCAACTTCAAAGTTCAGATACAACTACTCAAAATGACAAAAGTAAAATATCTATGTAATAATAATATTAATGATAATAGTGAGTTTTTGTTGGGAAAATTGGAGTGTGAAAAAAGATAGAAAGAAAATAATTGAAATTTAATAAATAAGATGGAGAGAATTGAATTTGAATATATTATGAAAAAAAGAAAATTATTTTAAAATTTAATATGTATTATTTTTATTAATAAATTTACATTAGAATAAATTTTAATTGAAAAAATTAATTTTAAAATTTTAATGAGTTATTATTTGGTACTAAAGTTATTATTTGATGCAAAATTTTCTCTTTACTATTATTAGCAGCAGTGTTGAACAATTGGGCACCACTTTGTGGACACTTTTGCCCTTTTACCCTCGCCGAAGGCATCGTTTGACTTCTACAGCAAACGACACAGAAAGATAGCATTACTTAAACAAACCCTGTAACCTTTATTATCATCGTTCTTATTCTAGTCTTCTTCTTTTTTTTACCCACTTGTGTATTTTCTCTGCTTGATGGTAGTTCAGTCATGGCGGTCGAGCTAGCAATGAATTACACAACTCATAGCTTCATCTCTCAACTCGAAGAAAACGCTGTCGTACAAGAGGCTGCCTCTGGCCTCGAAAGCGTCAATAAATTCATAAGACTTCTGTCTCAACAACAACAACAACAAGAGGGTCTATTATCGGCTGATTCTGAGCTCAGATCTTCCATGGCGTTAGAGATCGATTGTAGAGCTGTTGCTGATACGGCTGTCAACAAGTTCAAAAGGGTTATTTCTCTTTTGGGTCGGACTCGAACCGGCCATGCTCGGTTCCGAAGAGCGCCTCTGATTTCGCCCCCAAATCGAATCAATGAAGTTTCTGAAACTAGGGTTTATTGTCCAACCCCAATTCAGCAAGTTCCTCTTCAGTCTCACCACCACCATGATCAATTCGTGATGGGGAAGAATGGAGGAGTTGAAATGAAGGATGTGGGTTCCAAGACCATCAATTTCTCGTATTCTTCGCCGGTGATTTCGTCGTTGACGACCGGTGATACGGATAGCAAGCAGCCTTCGTCGTCGGCGTCGGCGTTTTTGATTTCCAATCTGTCTCAGGTCTCCTCGGCCGGAAGACCACCGCCGTTGAAGAGGAAGTGCAGTTCGTCCGAAAACGCCGCCTCCGGGAAGTGCAGCGGTGGCTCCGCCGGCCGATGCCATTGTTCCAAGAGGAGGTCTGTTCTCTCTCTCTCTCTCTCTCTCTCTCTCTCATTCATGTGGGTTTGATTTTGATTTTGATTTTGGATTTGGATTTGTGGAGTCAGAAAGCTGAGGCTGAAGAGGGTGGTGAGAGTTCCGGCGATAAGTGCAAAGATGGCGGACATACCGCCGGACGATTACTCATGGAGGAAGTACGGCCAGAAACCCATTAAAGGGTCTCCGCATCCAAGGTACGTAAATGGCTGAGTCGACTGGGTAATTCGGTTTTTTGGACTGGTTCACATGTGATAGTTGACCTTTTAATCTTCAAAGTTACTGTTTTAGTCTTTGGATGTAGTGTAATGACTTCATGGTAAATTAGAGCGAGTAACCTCCTTTTAATTTTTTTTTTAAAAAAATTATACTATCATTTATTATAATTAATTTTTCTTAATTCCTTGTTCTATGGATGAAAAATGAGATTGTTTTATATTAAAATATAAATTTTAATTTTGATTTAAAAAAGAAGAATTATAACTCAGTGTAATTTTGTAATTTTTTTAAATTAATAATTAAATTTATAATTTTTTTCATTAATCTATAAATATTTAACAAAATTTGCACCGGTGTGTAATTTTTCTTATAAAAAAAATAATGATAATACTACATACAACAATTAGTATATTAATTAAGGTATTAATATATGTTATGACATTATTATTGATTTCACTCATTGGTCTCGTTTGGTAGAGCTGTGGAAAGTGATTATAGCTTATAGTTGATAACTGTGAACATAAGTTAATTTTTGATTTATAAATTAAGTTTCTCTTCCCCACTCAAAGAATAAGTTGATTTTTGACTAACGAAACGTTATAAGCTGTATAGTTAAGTTGAACCAAACACATCAAAATAGTTTAAATTAAGCTAAAAACTGAAATAAGGTAGAAATAAGTCTTACCAAACAAGACCATTATATAAATTATAAATATCTAAAATATTTAAAATTATATTATATTATGTATTAGCACAATAATTAACAAATCAATCGATAGATATAGGCTTCGTTTGGGAAGCCATGGTTTAGGTTTTTTTGGCTATTTTAGCCACAAAAAATAAAATAGGCTATTTTAGCCATAACAAACAAAACATCACATCCAACTCATAATCATTACATTCTTCTCTCACAAAAAAACTCAAAAAAGTCAAAAAGTTCTTCCCAAACTAAGCTTTTAAGTCCAGGTTAAAATAACTAAAAAAGTCAAAAAGTCAAAAAGTCAACTCACTTCCCAAACGGGGCATAGTATTATTTAAAAAGTAAAAAAAAGGAAAAATAAGATTAACACTGCAGCGTGGAATCCACTAAAAACATGTATCCACAAGAATTTCCTTGCTTTTGTAAATGTGTGCCTTATTTTCCACTGACATATTATTCTACCAAGAAAAAATTATATTTGAATATAGGGCAAATTACATATACACCCCTCGAGGTTTGGCTAAATTACAGATACTCCTGAGGTTTCGGAAATTACATCCCGCCCCCTGAGGTTTGTATTTTCATAACAATTTGTCCCCTGAAGTTTATATTTCATAACAAATTACCCCCTAATTTCTTATGCAAATATAACATTCAGGGGGAATTCGTAATTTCTCAAACCTCAGGGGGCATCTGTAATTTAGCCAAACCTCGAGGGGTGTATATGTAATTTGCCCTTGAATATAATTACGATAATCTCGTCAAGCTTGTTATATATATATATATATATTGGAACTTTATTTTAGGATGGGTTTGGTTGTGAGAGAAGACTACATAAATATTTACCTAATAAAAAAGATGATAAATATTATTTTAAGAACATTTATTTATTTTTTAGAATATAAATGTAATTTAAATATAAAACTACTTATGTCTTATCATATTTTTTTTAATAAATATTTTATTTAATAAATCTTAAAAAATAAACTATTTGAATTACTTCATCAGTCTCAAAATGAGCCACTAAGCTCAACTAAACCCGCCAAAAATGTTGGATTGGGCTTTTTTTAGTTATTTTAGTCACAAAAAATAAAATAGGTTATTTTAGTCACAAAAAATAAAACATCACATTCAACCTATAATTATTATATTCTTCTCTGACAAAAAAAAAAGTTAAAAAAAGTTAAAAAGTCAAAAAATCCTTCTCAAACCAAACTTTTTAACCCAAATTAAAATAGTTAAAAAATCAAAAAACTAACTAAAATAGTTAAAAATTCAAAAAACTAACTCACTTCTCAAACCAACCCTAAGGCCCCGTTTGTTTTGGGTGAAAGAGAGGGTATTGGGATTGCTAATACCAAGGTATTAGTAATAGCCTTGTTTGTTTTGGGAGAAGACCTTGGGACTATTAGTTCCTTGGTATTACTAATACCCTTGGAGAGGGGATTGGTAAGGAGGAGATAGAGATGGTATTAGAAAAATAGTGAGGCGATTAGAAATTTTTTTATTTTTTTTATTTTTTATATATGGGAAATTTTTTTTAAAATATAATTTTTAATTTTTTATATTTTTTTATTTGTTTTATTATTTTATATAAAAATAATTTAACAATTCATCACTATTAATTCCCTCACTATCAATCCCCTCACTAACAATCCCCTCACTATCAATTCCTTCCATTCTATCTCCCAAAACAAACGGGGCCTAAATTTCTTGGTGGATCATCAAAAACCAACAACACGGTCTACACTAAAGAGAAGCTAAGATAAATAAACATGTACGGATACTGATTTTAACTGATCTCAGGAGTCGTTTGGCAAGTAATAAAAATTAAAAAATTATTAAAAAAATTTATAATTTATATCAAAAAGTTAAATTTTTTTATTATTTTTACATTTTACACATTTTTTCGTAAATAAATTAAAAAAATATTTTATACATATAAATTTTTGAGGGATGCACCAATAAATTCCAAATTAATAACTTATGCACTGTTTAGTTCTAAAAATTTTCTTATAGACTGAAAGGTCCCATTACAATGTTAATAACATCAGATACAATGTTAATAACATCAGAGTCATGTTACAAACATTGGATTTCAAACATCTAATGTTCATCAAATTTCAATAATGTTTGAAAATATAGGATGAAAAACATCTAATGTTCATCAGATTTCAATAAATTTTGAAATTATAGAATGAAACATCAGAACATTTACATCATTCACATCATGTTGATGTAAAAATGGGACTAAATGGAGCATAAGAAAACTTCTAGGACTAAATGGTTCAACGTTTCAAAAACTAGGACTTATGGGTAAATTTTCCTAAATTTTTTTACTTCATATTTTAATCAAAAAAAAAATTATTAAAATAAACTATTATCAAACAGACCTTCTCCGAGTAATAAGTCGACTCGTATGCTAATGTAAATTGTTTCTGGGATAATTGTTTGAAAAAAAACAGGGGATACTACAAGTGCAGTAGTGTGAGGGGTTGCCCAGCACGAAAACATGTGGAAAGAGCTTTGGATGATCCAACGATGCTGATCGTCACCTACGAAGCCGACCACAACCATTCTCTCTGTGTTGCTGAAACATCTGGTCTCATTTTAGAGTCTTCTTAAAACTGTCAATTGCAAAAAAAAGAAAAAAAAAAAAAGTGTTTTTACTTGTGTGAAACTAGGAATGTGTTGTAGATTACTACTACTACTATTATTACTAGTTAGGTGAGTTCAATGACTCAGCTCTCTCTATCTCCATTTTAGTGGGTTTAATAGTTTATTCCTTGTACGACACTGGATTCTCTGCTTCTCTCTTTCTCTTTCTGTTTCTCTTTTTCTCTGTCTAAATTACTGTGAATCAATTAACAATTCAAAGAAAAAGCAAAGAGAGGTGGTGGGTTTGGTAACATGGTGCAAAGAAAGATAGTGGGCTATATTCTCTCTCTCTCTATGTTGTTTTTTTTTATAATTTTCTTATTGGTTGCTTTTATCTTTGGGTTCTTGTCTTTGGATGCCAACTTGCCAAGTTTTACTTTTATTTCTGATTATTTAGGCCTCGTTTAGAAACTTTTATTTTTAATAAAAAAGTCAAAAAATTATTAAATTAGTAAAAAAGTCAATAACATATATTAAAAAGTTAAAGATTATCTTTTCTTTTTATTTTTTGTACATCTTTTCATAAAAAGTCAAAAAATTATTTTAAATATATTAATTTTTTTAAACTTATATTTTAACTAAATAGTCAAAAAATTATTAAATTAGTCTATTCTCAAACGAGGTTTTAGATATCATCACTGTAGTTTTTTTTTTTTTTTTTTTTTTTTTTTTTTTTTGAAGATGAGTGAAGAAAAAGGAAAAGGAGAAGGACAGGGTCAAATTTCAAAATAAGATGATGGCCGACGACATGGGGTGGAAGATGTCGTGTTTGAGAAGGTTGACCAAACAGGGGCTTGGTTGTTGGGGACGGCTATTCACCATAATTCCATACTCCTCTTTTTTTTTTTTCTTTTTTTTTTTGTTTAAAAAAAAATAATCATTAGGTTTATCTTTGTTTAGTAACTGTTTAAAAAGTTTTTTTATTTTTTTATTTTTTTGTCTTTAATAAAAAAAATTAAAAATTTCATTAAAAGACAAAAAGGAAGCCAAAATATTTTTTTAAAAAAAATCAACTTATGCAAACTTTTCTACTAACAAAAAAGTTAGTTTTTTTAGAATTTGTTAAATGCATCAATTTTTTAAATAATTTTATCCAAAAAAAAATAAAAATAGAAATAACTGAAAAATCTGTGGTCAAACCCAACCTTGCTTGTAGAGAGGGGGTGGGTTTAATTTTACTTTATACAAAAAAAAAAAATTATTTAAAATAATATTATAATGATATTTTAAAAAGAATAATGTTTGGTAGCTCGAGGATTTCTCCCCCGAATCCCCTTAATGTCCAAAACGACGTCGTTTTGGGCATTAGTCTTTTTTTTTTCTTTTTTTTCCTTCCATTTTCGATCAGCTCAGGAACAGGAGAAGAGAAAGAGGAGAGAAAGAGAAGAGGGAATGAAGAGGGCCCCTCCTTGCCGCCGCCGACCTGCCGATCGTCGAGCAGCTCTGATCGTCACAGCAGCAGCTCCGCCGTCGCAGCCCCACCCCTCGCAGCCCCTGTCTCTGCCGCCTCTGCCCCCGACCTCCGCCTCCAGCCCCATTTGTTGGGGCCCTTCCAGTCCCTCCTCCTTCTCCTCCTCCCTCCTCCTTCCTCCTGCTTCTGATCTGCAAAAAAAAAAAAAAAAAAAAAAAACCAAAACAAAACAAAAATGATGTCGTTTTTGGTTCGGAGAATTCGGAGAGGAGGGGTTTCGAGCCACGTAACACTGTCGTTATAAAAAATTATAGCATTACAAAATGTTACGTAATTTTTTGTAATGATAATCTTATATAAAAAATATATATTTACAAAATTATCCTCTATATTAATGTATTTTATTTTTGTTTGTTTGGCAAACGGGTATTGACAAATTAGTTGAGTGGCTTCAAGAAGACTGATGGGTGGTGTGAAAGGGCTTGAACCCCACTCTAATCAATGTGGGAAATGAATGTGGCAAAGTCAAAATGGGGGTGTGGTGGAGTTAAAATACATTTGTGAGGGGTCCACAATGCCATTCTCATTTGTTGTTGCTTTGTCCTTAGCCTTTCCCTAATGTCAACTATTCCATGTAAAGTGGTCCCCTTTAGTCATACATCATTGTCACATTCACGGGACTATTTAACATGAGATGAAAGGAGAATTTTTCAATTAATTTTCTTATTCAAAGTTGTGGATAAGATATTAAGGTTAAATTTGACAATTTAAAAATAATTTATTTTTTTATTTTTTTATCACATTATTTTTTTATTTTTTTACATATTTTTTTATAAAAAGACAAAAGATATACTTATTTAGATCATCCTAAATAACCCCTAAATTGTTCAAAATCACTATGTCATTAATAGTTTTAGGATTGTTTGGAAAGTGGATTAATTTTTTAATTTTTTATTTTTTGGTGGCCTCGTTTGGGAACAGGTTTTTTTTAATAATTTTTTGGTTTTTTGGCTAAAATGTAATGTAAAAAAAAATTAATATGTTTGAAATAACTTTTTAACTTTTTACGAAAAGATGTGCAAAAAGTAGAGAGAAAAGAGAATTTTTGACTTTTTGGTATGAGTTGCTGGCTTTTTGGTTTTTCTAGTGACTTTTTGACTAAAAAAGTCACTTATTAAACGAGGAAAAGTTTTGTTTGGAAATAATTTTTTGGCTTTTTAGATTTTTTGTTAGAAAAAGAATGTAATGATTATGAATTAGATGTGGTGTTTTGTTTTATTAGACTAAAAAATTTATTTTATCTTTTTATAACTAAAATAGCCCCAAACCCAACCCAACCCAACCCATCTTCCCAAATGAAACCTTAATCAATTATGATTGGATAATTTAATTTAAGTGAAACTTGAGATCTTCTATTTTCTCCACTTCAATAAAGCCGATTTGATTAAGTAACATCTCGAACTCGTTTAACACCATGCTTTGTGTTATATTAGGTAAGGCCCACATGTCTTTCATCATACACTGCAATGTAACCATAATTTACCAAATATTAAAGTGTCTTAAATTTTTGGAAAATTTATTAGAAAATTATTTTTCAAGTATTTGTATTCAATTAGTCTATAAAATATTCTTATATTCTAATAAATCTTATTATTTGGACATTTGATCTATCAAATCCTAATTCTTATATTTAAGGTATTTTATAGACATTTCTATCATTACAAATATTTTTTGAATGGTTAGTAATTTGGTAATGTGAATATTCATATTTTACAATGTAAATATTCACACTGATGTGCGAATATTCATATTGACAATGTGAATTTCACATTGACATGTTAATATTCATATTGATGGTGTGAACATTCACATCACGGAACATTCACAATGTAAATATGAATATTATTAGGAGTATTTTGGTAACTATGTCACTTATAGGACTTATTAAAGTATAAGAAAATAATGTGGACTAAATGAAATATAAGTAGGTGAAAAGAGATTTATAAAAAAGTGTCCCCAAAATTTTTACTCTAAATTTAATATTTTTGCTCATAAGTGATTGTGTAGGTTAAACACAATTGGAATCCTTTCTTCTTTTCCTTTTGTTTTCGCTGGCTCATTTTTCCTTGTATCTTTCTTCTTGTTACTTATCTGTTAATCTCGCCGCCACTATCTGTAATCCATTGCAATATCTATCTTTTTGTCTTTAATGCCTTTCCTATTTTCACTGCTACCACCCTAACCAACCTTTTACATTTCTTCTCCTTTATGTCTACCATCACCATCGCTTTGTCGTCACGAGCCTTTACAACAAATTGAATTTAATTCATTATTTTATTTTATTACAAAAGAAGTGATCAAATTATATTGGTAATAGTGTTGGCATTGCAAAGAGTGAGAATGGTCGCCAACTATTAGCAAATGAGAGTAGAGGTTATGGTTGGTTGGGTGGCATGAAAGGTGACGACAATAGGTGATGTGACTACATGGTGGTTAAAAGTGGAAAGGGACTCTAGCAGTAAGTAATTGTGGAAACTAAGAAACTGGTAGTAGAGGGTATCATTCGAGATCGTGATATTGAAAATATATAGAAAGAGTAGGAAAATATATAGAAAAGGAGGTGTGATTACGGTAAGGGTGGCACTTGGTAAGAGTTGTGGCTACGATAAGGGTAGAGAGGCAATGGAGTAAATAAGAAGATAGAAGAATGGTAGTGGGGTGAGGGAGATCAAAAGAAGAAAAGAGACGGTTGAATGTGAGAATGCAATAAGATATGGGGTTAATAATTTACTAGGAAAAATACAAGAATTAGGGATGGCCACAGGGTAAGTTTAGAGCGGGTTTGCCATTCCTCGCCTCCGCCTTCGTAGACAAACTCCACCCCTGCCCCCGCTCACGCCTCACACTCACTACGAGTGGAATTTTCAACCCCACCCCCGTCCTCGTGGATACCCGATAGCCGCGGATATCCGACCACATTTCACATAGTTAAAAAAATTGAGAATATTTAAATCCTTGGCACACAAAATAATTTTTCTTGTTTCCATATATATAAATAGTGAGACTTATAGGATTATTATTTATTTACATTTAAACAAAACCACCAACTTTTAATATTATTTTCTTATATCTAATTATATTATATATATACATATATATATTATTAATTATATCGGGTTGGGTTTGGATCGAGAAAAGTGATACTCGTCCCCGCCCCACATAAGTATCGGGATGGGATAAAATTTGCCCCGTTCTGGTGGGTATAGGCGGGCCCCCATAGATCGGATAAAAATGGTCATCTCTAACAAGAATGTGGAAGAGGATGTGAGGATAATTTATATCATATGTATTATACATTTTTTTGGGATCATTTTATGTTAAAGTTAATTTTAATATTTGATAAATGTATAAAACATGAAGGATAAAAAAGTAATTTCATGCTAGATTAAAGGCTATTTTGGTATATATAAAAAATAATAATAAATTATAAAAATATCAAAAAATCACTACATAAAAGTCAATGCTTCTCTCGATCCTTCTGAACGTCTTTTTATAAAAATAAAAAAATTAACTAAAACAATTACTTCCCAAAATAACCTTAAAATTCAATATAATTTTCTCAAACTTTGAAAAAAAAAAAAAATCGCTTTGTCACCTCCAACTATAATACTTGTGTCATTTAGCCCAATGAATTATCAATTTTAGAAACTAGTACTTTAAACTAATGAAATTGTTTGACTTCATCCCAAATCATTAAGAGAAAATTGGTAATAAATTAAATTTAAGAATGGTGTAAGGTATTAGATCTAGTGAATATTTTTTATTAGTGAACAGTTCACATTTTGTGAAATAATTTGGTGAGAAGTTCTACAAGACATTTTGTTTCCAATTTTATCCCTGACTTTTTTTGTATCTATTTGACTTTTCGTTGACTATCTCATCAAATATATATATATATATATATATTTTCAAATTTTTTATCTATCTATTCAAGTTTTTTTTACTATCTGTTCAATTTTTCACCCTATCTATTCAATTTTTTCCCTAAATTCTATCTATATATTCAATTTTTTCCCTAAATTCTATTTATCTGTTTAATTTTATATCTATATGTTTAATTTTTCCTCTTAAATTCTATCTATCTATTCAATTTTTTTTCAAATTCTATTTATTTGTTTAATTTTTTTCCTATATGTTAAAAATCTGTATTAACTTTTTTTTTTGTTTATCTGTTACAATTATTATCATCAACATCACTTTTTTTCTTATTTGTTTAATAAAGTAGTCACAAATCTTCAATTTTTTTTCTTCATCTGTTGGTATATCTCTCACTCCTCATCTCTTTATTTATTTAAGGCTCATATTTGTGTTTATATCAGAGAACAGAAAGTCTTCCTACCATAGTTGCAACAACAGTTGTTGTTGCCCCTTAAGATACGGCTTTTAGTGTTGCCCTGCCACTGCCACTGCCACCACCACTAGAAAACACATACGATTTCAAAACCAAAAACAAAAACAACAACAACATATAATACCAAGCCAAGCCAAACTAAACCAAACCCTATCTGTTCTTCAAAAAAATATATATATAAAAATGAATAGATCTTAGATCTTCATCATCAACAACAAGACAACAGCGGTGGTTTAGGTATACTCCGATCTAGATCTAGATTGACCACTACCAGTCCTTTGATTCCTCTCACTCTTTTCATCTCCATGTCTTCGACACTAACTTTCTTTTCTCAGCACAGATCTGATGGAAAAGAGAGAATACCAGACCTGAGAGACAGCACTGGTGACCGAAATCCTGGATCTTTGAGATGTTGGATCAAATCTTAGCTCCTCCTCAGATAGACCATCGAAATCGATATATCTGGGATATTGGCGATTCGATGATGAGTATGGAGATCTCTGAAAAACGGTTGAACAATCTTTGAGAAACAGAGATACTAAGGATGAAGAGAGAGAGAATTGAAGATCCCGTTGCTTTGACGGCGGTCTTGTTGCTGAGATCGATGAAAATCTCGTCGTTGAGATCGACAGTGATCTGAAAGCCTTTTTTTTTGGTTTATGATCTATTGATGATTTTGTTGATATGTTCATGTTGATGATTCTGTTGATGATGATGATGATGTTGTTGATGGTGGTGTTGAAACAGATTTGGGGCGCGAGGAATTTTCAAGGTCGGGAAAACCCGCTCCCCGTTAGGAGACGAGGGATAGGGACAGTGGTAGGTTCCCCGTTGGGGATTGGGGCCAGGGTCGGGGCTAGGGAAATTTTTACAATCGGGGATCGGAGACGGAGAGTGTAATCCCTGGCCCCTCCCTGCTTCACCTCATTGCCATTCCTAAATGGATCAAAAGCATTAGGGTTGGGATCTAGAAGCACTAGGGTTTTCAGAGAGAGAAAACTAGGGTTAGAGAGAGAGAAGCAGAGTAGAGACGGCGAAATAGTGTTTTGAAATATATATATATGGATGGGTAGTTTGGTTATTTCGTACAAACTTGTACTTATGAACAGAATATTTTATGCAAGCACCTTTCGACAATAGAAATTTGAATTTGGACTATTGGACAAAGCGCCCAATCAGTAATGTGTTACAATTTTTGAATGAAAGATTAAGTGGTGTTTTGAAAAGTTGGTAAAAAATTATTTTTTTAATTTTTTAAATTTATTTTGTCTTTTTATGAATAAAAAATATGAGAGATAATGTGACCCAAAATGAATAAAAAGCTAAAAATTGGCTTTTTATTTGGTTGCCAAAGCACCCCTAGCTTTGCTCTTCAAATTATTTTACTTGTGTCATTTTACTCCATAAATTATCAAGTTTAACAATTAAAGTAAAAACTAAAAAATACAAATTGAAAATTTGAAAATTATTTTTGAAAACTCTTAAATTATTCTTAAATTTGAAAACTCTTAAATTTGAAAATTGTTTGGTTTACTAATTTTTCAAAAATTATTCTTAGATGGATTTTTATTTGTCTTTATTAAACTTTTTTTTCAACATTTTAGTTTGCTTTTATTTTTTTTTTTTAAATATCAAGATTATAAGCATCTAAAAAATTTAACAAAAATATTAAAAAAAGCGCTACAAATAAATGAAAGGAGAAACAAAAATACAGATTTTAGTTTTGTTTTCAATGATTTTTTTAATGTTGTATTCGATTTGTTTTATTTTTTATATGCATCTACAATATGTAAATCTAAAGAGTACTCGAAAAAAAAAATGACGAAAATATGAAAAAAAAAATATATGTTAAAAATAGATAAAAACTCATTTAAAGTATTTGAAAAATAAAACCAAAAAGCAAACTTTTTTTAGTTTGTTGTTAAATTCCCTCTTAGTATATTTTGTACTCCCTTTGTCTCAAAATATTAGTCCCTCTTTGGCAATATAACTTTTTTTAATTGCACAATTATTTTTAGAAATATTAATTTTTCAAAATTACCCTTTGATTGTATATTTTTTTGGGAGAATATCAATTATCAAAATTGTAATTTTTGTGTTGTTAATAAATTTAAAAGAAGTGCAAAATATAAAATTTATATTATTTTTTCTCTTTAATTTTTGAAAAGGAATTAACAATATTTTGAAATAATAAAAATAAAATAAGAGATTAATATTTTAACACGAAAAACATAATTCATTTTCACTGTGTAATAGTTGGATCATAAGTTTGTCACGACCCAACCCTAGGGGCTTAGGGCTGGAACCATAACTCACTACTTTATTCTAATCGTGGCAAATTCAATGGCGCAAGCGGAGGCAAATGAAAATAAAAATAATTAAACAGAAAAATTATTTCATTTTACTATTTTAATAAGAGAAAATACTTCTATAGGGCTTTTATTATTTTATTATTCATTGACCGACATAGAGTAAAAACAAAAGGGAGCAAAAATAAAATAAATAAAAGAAAAAAAAAGTAAAGAAAAACAAAACAATGGTTCAACATCAAATTCTCGTACGGGTTCCACTACGTGAGGTTATGAGCCTCTTTTATATCTCGTCACTTGAAAGAGTAACAGTTATAAGCACATAACAGAGTGAGAAATATTATACCAAGAGTATAGGGAATACAAAATAACCATGGATAGTTATTTAAGCTAAAATAGTAACATAACTTAATTTGAATAAACGAATGATTTAAAGTGGTAGAAACTGAAACACAAAGATTATGTAATTAAATAACCATAACTACGGTACAGAATAGAACAAAACAGAGGTCATTGGAGTGACAGTCAGAACAGAGGTCAATGGATCCATGACAAACAGAGAATCACAAAGTGGCAAAACAGAGGCCAATGTTATTTAAGTCCCCCAAGGCATGAGACTCTTGTGGTGGTACTTACAAAACATAATTGTTTATAAGGTTATAATCAAATACCTTCTAAAATTGAAACAAACACATCCATGTCTTTCATTTTAAATAAATAAAGTTCGGAAATTAATCTACATAATTGGAATATTAATATAATTTATAAAACATAAACTTGTATAAAATAATTTATGGTAAGTCAAAAGATACGTAAAACATATTATGGTGACTCAAGGTATAATATAACTCACCTTAAGATTGAGCCTTACTATTCCTTCATATTTTTCTTATCTTTTCAAGACCCCATTTTACGCAGTATCTCTCTGAATTTTCTTTCGTTTTCTTTTTTGCGCCTTTAATTTGTTGCCTTGGTTGCCTTATATATACAAGGCTCGTATCTCATAATGATGACTAAATCTAAATCATATATATTCTGTACAAGTGTCTTAACTTACAGATGCCACATTCCTCTCCTAATTAATTCACAGATTTGTTTGGATAACTATCTGCTTATTATTATTATTATTATTATTATTATTATTATTATTATTATTATTATTATTATTATTATTATTATTCCCTATATTTATTTTATTATTATTGTTATTATTATTATTTATTTATTATATATTTTTATTTTTAATATATTATCACTAATAATATATTATCACATACAACCACAATTATATATAACTATAAATATTTATGTGATATTTAATTAAACGTTCAGGTGTCACATTTCTCCTATTCTAAAAGAAGTTTTGCCTCCAAACTTGACATACCTTAATTTTTGAAGAGGTGTGGATATTTGGCTCACAATTAACTTTCCGTTTCCCACGTAGCTTCTTCGATACGATGATTTCGTCATAAGACTTTTACCAACGGTATGGTCTTGTTTCGGAGAACTTGATCACGACGATCAAGAATCTGCACTGGTTGCTCTTCATAAGAGAAATCCTCTTGAACTTCCAAATCCTCATAATCAACAACATGTTCTGGATCTCGAAGATACCGTCGAAGCATTGAAATATGAAACACATTATAGACATTGGATAGTTCAGGTGGTAGTGTAAGGCGATATACTACAAGACCAATCTTTTCTATTATCTCGAATGGCCCGATGTATCGTGGGTTTAACTTTCCTCATTTTCCGAATTGGAAAACCCTTTTTGTTGGTGAGATTTTTAGGAAAAACGTGCTCTCCTACGTGAAATTCCAATTCCTGTATTCGTGTATCTGCATGGCTTTTTTGGCGACTCTGAGCAGTGCGAATTTGCTGTTGGATGAGTTGGATTTTATCACTTATGATTTGCACGATCTCGGGACCTAACAGTTTTTTGTCTCCGACTTCTGCCCAACACAGAGGTGATCAACATCTCCTTCCATACAGTGCTTTGTATGGCGCCATTCCGATACTTGCCTGATAGCTGTTGTTATAGGCGAATTCTACTAAAGGTAGGTGTTCATCCCAATTACCTTTGAGGTCCAACACGCATATACTTAACATGTCTTCCAAAGTTTGGATTGTTCTTTCGGTTTGCCCATCAGTTTGCAGGTGATAAGCAGTGCTAAACTTCAATGTAATCCCCAAAGCCTTCTGCAATTTGTTCTAGAAGTGAGACACGAAGCGGGGGTCCTAGTCAGATACGATTGAAACTGGGTGCTATGCAAACGAATGATTTCCTTGATGTAGAAGGTGGCAAACTTATTAAGGGAGTACATGATTTTGATTGGCAGAAAATGTGCCGACTTCATCAATCGGTCTATTATAACCCATATTGCATCATTCTTCGAAAATGATTGTGGTAACCCGACCACGAAGTCCATAGTAATGTGCTTCCATTTTCATTTAGGAATAGGGAGTGGTTGCAGCATTCTCGCAGGTCTCTGATGTTTTGCTTTAACACGCTGATAATGCAGACATTTAGAGACATGGCTTGCTATGTCTCTTTTCATTCCTGTCCACCAGTAATGTTCTTTCAGATCATGATACATCTTTGTGTTGCCAGAGTGGACTGCAAACCTTGAGTTATGAGCTTCTACCAATATCTTCTTCTTGAGTTCCAGAATGTCGGGTACACAAATTCGATTCCGAAATTTTAGTATCCCATTGCTCATAGGGAAATCAGGATCAGGATCAGGATCAGGCGTACTCCTTTGTTCCTCATACTTTTTCTTTAAAAGTTTATCTTCCCATTGGCGCGCTTTAATTTCTTCAATCAATATAGGTTCCACGGTTATGTTGGCGAGCAGTCCATTGATCTTGCGGGAAACGAGAGTACATGCCAAACTTCTGGTTGTCTTTTGGCTTAGTGCGTCTACCACTACCTTAGCTCTGCCTGGATGGTGATGGATTTCTACATCATAGTCTTTCATAAATTCTAGCCACAGTCGTTGCCTTATATTCAGTTCCTTCTATGTGAACAGATATTTAAGACTCTTGTGATCAGTGTAAATTTCGCAAGTTACACCGTAGAGATAATGACGCCAGATCTTGAGGGCAAAGATCATCGCAGCCAATTCCAGATCATGAGTTGGGTAGTTCTTCTCGTGAGTCTTTAGTTGTCGCGAGTCGCGAGGCATATGCAATGACTTTTCCGTTTTGCATAAGAACGCAACCTAAACCATTATATGAGACATCATTATAAATTACGAACCCATCTGCTCCCGCGGGGAGTGCTAGTATAAGAGTCGACACAAGTTTACTTTTTAACTCTTGAAAGCAACGCTCCTGTCTGTCAGTCCATTCAAAGGGTGTGTTCTTCTGAGTTAGTTGGGTCAAGGGTGATGCTATCTTTGAGAAATCTTGAACGAAGCGTCGATAATAGCCAGCTAGACCCAAGAACTTCGTATTTCTGATACATTAGTAGGTCGTGGTCAGTTCACGATTACTGTAACTTTTTGGGGGTTAACCAAGATGTCATCTTTGTTAATAACGTGACCGAGGAAGTGTACACTAGTGATCCAGAATTCGCATTTTTTTAACTTGGCATAAAGTTTGTGATCACATAGTGTTTGTAGAACCGTTCGCAAGTGCTTCTTATGGTCTTCTGGTAACTTGGAGTATATGAAAATTTCGTCGATGAAGACGATGACGAACTCATTAAGATAGGGTTTGAACACTTGGTTCATGAGGTCTATGAAGGCTGTTGGGGCATTTGTGACGCCAAATGGCATGACGAGAAACTCGTAGTACTCGTAACGGGTTCTAAAGGCAATCTTTTTGATGCTTTTCATTTTGACTTTTAGTTAATGGTAGCCAGAACGCAAGTCAATTTTCAAGAATACTTAGGCGCCTTGTAGTTGATTGAACAAGTCATCGATTCGCGACAGAGGGTACCGATTCTTGATGGTGACCTTGTTCAACTCCTGGTAATTAATGTATAATCTCATCGTGCCATTCTTTTTCTTCACAAACAATACTGGACCTGCCCAGGGTGAGGTACTAGGTTGAATGAAGCCTTTGTTCAGTAGTTTCTAGAGTTAAGTCTTCAGTTCTTTTAATTCTGTCATTGACATGCAGTAAGGGGCTTTTAATACTGGTTGGGTTCCAGGTTGAGTTTCAATGGTGAATTTGATTTCTTGGTCCACCGGGGTACTAGGTAGATTTTTAGGAAAAACATCCGGAAATTCTCGTACTACGGGGATCGCATCAAAGGTGGGGGCCTCTTTTTGTGTATCGATCACATAACAAATATAACTACCACAACTCTTTCTTAGAAGTCCTTGGGCTGTCATGGAGGATATAATACAGGAAGGGTTGGAAACTCCAGTCCTATCAAAGACAAACTCGGGTTGGTATGGTAACTTGAGGGAGACCTTTTTGGCTTTACAATCAATAGAGGTGTGATTGGCAGCTAGCCAATCCGTCCCTAAGATTACATTAAAGTCCCTAATGCGGAGGGTAATCAAGTCTACATATAAGGTTATGTCTTTTAAGGATATAGTACATGATCTGTACACGTTAGTACTATAGACAGAATTACCAGAAGGAAAGGACACCGACAATATATATCTTAAGGGTACGGGTGTTGACGCCAACTTGGCAGTAAAGTATGGTGCAACAAAAGAATGAGTTGAACCGGAGTCAATAAGAACATGAGCTAAATGACCACAGATAGAAAGTGTACTTGACACAACATTTTCGATAACTTCCAATTTTTTAGGTACCAAGGCAAAAGCCCTTTTTTGGCCTTTTTGGTCCTTCCTCTCTCCCCCAGGTCCTGCGGGTTTCTGACTAGGCCATAGGGGCTGGCTATAGGATTGGTTAGCTTTGGACAATCCCTCATCAAGTGGCCAACTTGACCGCATTTAAAGCATGCTCTCGTGTTTCGATGACATTGTCCCCAATGAGCCCTTCCACGCGTAGGGCAGGTTGGAATGGTGCCACCTTAGGGGTTAGTAGGACCTCGATTGCCTGAACTAGTTGTGCCTGTATTCACCCTCTTGGGAGGCGCAACACCGGATCTTCTGTTGTCTCTTTCTTAGAATCGCTTATTTTGGCTTGGTTCTCTGTAACACGAGGCTTTAATCCCCTTTTTTGCAATGTACGCTCGGTCTACCACTTCCGTATAGGTTGGCCGTTTCAAAACGAAAAGCCTATTTTTGCTTTCAACATCCAATCCTGTTTTGAACTTTCTTGCTTTTCGAGCTTCAGTAGGGATGACATATGTCGCAAACCAAGCGAGTTGTGTGAACTTGCTCTCGTATTCGGCTACCATCATGGTTCCTTGCTTTAGATGTATGAATTCTGATGCCTTCTGTTCCCCCAATGAATCTGGGAAGTATTTTTCATAAAATACTTGCAAGAACCTTGCCCAAGTCGCAATTTCTTCTTTCTCCAGAGTGAGAAGCCACCATTCTTGTGCATTATCTTTGAAAGTGAAAGTGGCAAAAGTTACCTTTTGTTTTTCGATGTAGGGTAGGACGCGAAATTTTTTTTCCATGTCTTTAACCCAACCGTCCGCTACCATCGGGTCTGGACCGCCGATAAATGTGGTGGGTTTCAGATCCTGGAACTGTTTTTTGGTAACCGGCTCTTCTCACCGTTCCGGCATCCCATTGTTGATGTTAGGCTGCATGGCTTGCAAAAAGCTAGTAACCGCTCTTTCCATGATTCTTTTCATCGATTCAGTGCCACTGACTGATGACTCACTTCCGTTACCATTATTGGCCATTCTACAAAGTAATAAATGAGGCATTACATCCATAACACAGTATATATATAAGCATGTATAGCGCAATCTATATCTATATAAGATACCAACTTTACTATTTTTTACAATTAATATTACATCTTTGTTCAAAAGTCAAAATATGTTAGTGTCTCATCCCTGTGGTACAACAAAAAAATAAAAAATAAAATAGGGATTAGAGCATATCATGGTTAGCGCACAAAAAGGGTTTTATTCTACCAAATCTAGAGTGGTGGGTCAAACGGTTCAAACTACCAGGGGAAATAGTGTTGCATAAAAAACTCAAATTCCCATCCTAACTGGACCACACCAAAACATATCCACGCAGAATGGACTGTGAAAATGGAGACGGATTGTATGTATCCCAAAAATGCTCGATCAATAATCTAGCCGGGTGTCTCGATATATGACAAGTCATTACTAAAGTCAACATTTTGAATATTAATAAGCTCTAGCAGGTTAGGGACAGTGGTAAAAATGTAGTCCTCAGGATACACATTTCCCCTTCTTGCCACAAAATTTGGAGACAAAGGGCCTATAATGTAGTGTGGACGGTCATATCCCAAGGCAATGCTGAGGACACGAGTGGGTCCGAGAAAGCGTCCGCGCGTATAGGCACGGTTCTGCCTCCATAGTAAGTATGAGACATCAATAAGATCGATATGTATATATATTGGCCGACCCATTAATTGGGTAAGGCCTGGGTGTAGTCTCCTAACGATATTCTTCGAATCTCCCCATTCTTCTGGTGAGGCGGGGGCTGGGTGCTCTGCTAAAATATCTTCCAAATTAATGGCCCCAAGCTCCTTCCAAAATGCCTTATCAAGGTTAATTTCGGACATTCCTACATCACCAGAATAAATGTGAAATCTTATAGAAAAGGACTAACGTTGCAGGTAAATATTTATTTTTTTAAAACCATTGCTCTGATAACACCTTTGTCACGACCCAACCCCAGAAGCTTAGGACTGGAATCATAACTCACTACTTTATTCTAATTGTGGCAAATTAAATGGCGCAGGCGGAGGCAAATGGAAATAAAAATAATTAAATATAAAATTTACTTCATTTTACTATTTTAATAAGAAAAAATACATCTATAAGACTTCTGTTATTTTATTATTTAGTGATCGGCCCTGAGTAAAAACAAAAGGGAGCAAAAATAAAATAAATAAAAGAAAAAAAGAAAAGAAAAACAAAATAATGGTTCAACATCAAATTCTCGCGCAGGTTCCACTACGTGAGGTTGTGGGTCTCCCTTACATCTCGTCACCTGAAAAGGTAACAGTTATAAGCACACAGTAGAGTGAGAAATGTCATGCCAAGAATATAGGTAATACAAAATAACCATGGATAGTTATTTAAGCTAAAATAGTAACAAAACTTAATTTGAATAAACAAATGATTTGAAGTGGTAAAAACTGAAACACAGAAATTATGTAATTAAAAAACCATAACCACGGTACAGAACAGAATAAAACAGAGATTATTTGAGTGACAGTTAGAATAGAGGTCAATAGATCCATGACAAACAGAGGACCACAAAGTGGCCAAACAGAGGCCAATGGTTATTTAAGTCTCCCAAAGCATGGGACTATCGTGGTGGTACTTACAAAACATAATTGTTTATAAGGTCATAGTCAAATACCTTCTAAAATTTAAACAAACAAATCGATGAGCTTCATTTTAAACAAATAGAGTTCAGAAATCAATCAACGTAATTGAAATATTAATATAATTTATAAAACATAAACTTGTATAAAATAATTTATGGTAAGTCAAAATATACGTAAAATATATTATGATGACTCAAGGTATAATATAACTCACCTTAAGATTGAGTTTTACTATTTCCTTTCTATTTTTCCTATCTTTTCGAGACCCTCGTCTACGTAGTATCTCTCCGAATTTTCCTTCGTTTTTTTTGGTGCCTTCAATTTGTTGCCTTGGTTGCCTTATATACACAAAGCCCGTATCTCATAATGATGACTAAATCTAAATCATATATATTTTGTGCAGGTGTCTTAACTTATAGATGCCACATTCCCTTCCTAATTAATTCACAGATTTGTTTGGATAACTACATCCTCCTCCTCCTCCTCCTTCTTCTTCTTATTATTATTCCCTACATTTATTTTTTTATTATTGTTATTATTATTATTTATTTATTATATTTTTTTATATTTAATATATTATCACTAATAATATATTATCACATACAACCATAATTATATATAACTATAAATATTTATGTGGTATTTAATTAAACGTTCGGAGTGTCACAAAGTTTAAAAAAATAAAAATAAAAAAAGAAGAAGAAAATTTACTTATAAATCCCATATTGAGAAATGGTGATCCAGTTAGTTCCAAGAGTTTTTTTCTAGACCAATTAGTTCCATTGATTTTCGAAATGTAGATTTAATATATTATTTAAAAATTGTATTTATAGTTATACCTTTATTTTTATTATATATATATATATATATATTTTCTTTCTTTCTTTTATGCTAGAAATGTAAGATATACAACATATGAGAATCAAATTTTGAATGAATTTTTATATAAAAAACTTTTTATTTGGAATGACTTGAAATGAAATATTTTTCAAATATTTTGAAAGGAGTACAAAAATGGCTTGAAATATGGGATTCTTCAAACATTCCCAATGGATGTGGGATTTTTTAAGCATTTCAAAAGGAGTACAAAAATTCTTTAGTAAGTATTCAGTAAATGTATAATTTCAATTTGTAGCACTCAAATGTATCACTCCAATATAACATAACACTCCAACGTAATACTTCAAAAAATTCTTTAGTGTAATACCTCAATGGATTTGGGAATGTTGCTGCGTGATGCAGCCGCACCTGCTGCACGCCTAAAACGACCGTTTTCGGCTCTAAGGTTATTTCAAAATTTCAAACAATTGTAACGGCACCAAGGTTTGATCCCTTGACCACGCCCACGTATGCAACATTCTTACCGCCGCGCCACTTTGCATCCTCAATATTATATACGACACACATATTATTTATTATATTATTCAAATGTATACCCAACTGCAATGTCGTCAAAAAAAAAAAAAAAAAACTATATGTATATAAATCTAATTAGGTGAATGTCATAATCTCACTTTATTTTTTGGTTCTTAATTTCATAGTGAGAGAATAAATAATGTCCATTTAATTTATATTTTTTATGAATTGATGACGCCACTCAATTCGATATATATTTGCACTTATTCATCTAAACAAGAAGCAAAATGACTACAAAATGACTACTTCAAGAATAAACAATATAATTCATCAAATCAATAATTAAAAAATAATAATTATCAAGTTATGCCAAAAACTACAATATGTCCATCCAAAACAACACTAAAAAAATTTCCAAGGCTCAAACAAAATTCTATAAAACCCATTTGAAGTATTCAAAATATGTCTCAAAAAAAAAAAAAAAAAACCCATTATCTAAGAATTACGATAAAAAATAAAATAAAAATACAACATTTCAATTTTGTGGGGGAGGTTGTGAATGACTACAAAATTTTAAAAAAGTTTCATTATCTAAGAATGACTCGTCCCCCATGGGATTAAGCTCTCCTTCATCAAATGACATCTCCTAAAAAAAAAAAATGAATAAGTGTGAGAAAATATATTGGAATCAATTTATTTTTTTTATTAAAAACAAACTACATTACAAACTTAAATTGCATACCTAAGAAGTTTGTGGATTAACTAATAGTTGTGAAGATAAAGGGGTAGACTGTGGGTAACTTAATGAGCACGCAATGTTAGTATCGTCAAGCTTGAAAAGATTGTGACCATAATTCATCAATTGTGGCCAATAGGGTATCCCAACATCCTAATTCATAGAATACTGTTAGAAGTAAATATATTATTATAAGAAAATTTAAATATAAAAAATAAAATCTAAAAATCCTAAGTGATTCATGATTAGATCAAGATTAAAATATTCCAAATCCCAATTATCCAAAACACACAATCTAAATCATCAAACTCTTACGAAAGTGATTTAGATTGTTGTTTTTCTGAATAAACAATAAATCGACACAAATGATTTTTACGTGGAAAAAACCACAATTGAAGAACATTCAATTGTAATAAAAAACCACGGGCGAAACGCCACTAATCAATCCACTACTGAAGAAAGAAAGATTACAAAGATAACACACAAATTACCCAACTCAGTCAATTTGTCTTCGAATCTTCTGTAACTCTTTCACCATGCCTTCATCTCGGAACTGATCAATCTTGAAGTTGAATCCACAACTTCACTTGTCGAATTAACGATTACGTACAGAATCAAACGCCTTTTGAAACTCTACGTTTGTATCTTCGGAATCCACCGAAGAGTAACACTCTTGTATGTATACGAACAATCTCCTTGATATGTGCTTCTCAATTCATGAGTTAAATACTCATTCAATTTTATCAAGGAAAACTCACAAAAACCTCAGAAGAACACCTCAAACAAAACCCTAGGACTCTTGAATAAGATCTGGGAAAAGTAATCCTAAAACAGACCCAACATGCGAATTTATAGAATCTGCGTTTGCCCGGTCTGCTCGAGCGTGGGAATTCCCGATCGAGCAGAGGCTTCAAAATTGTGTGATTCATATAGGCTTTACGCTCGAGCGAAAGTTTCCACGCTCGAGCGTCGAATCACACTATCCAGTACTTTTTCAGGCGAAGCAGAGATGCTGTGAGCTTGCAATCCCTGCTCGAGCATCACTTTCTCCGCTCGAGCGGGGAGACCAAAATTGAAAAATCTGGAAAACTAGATCCTGTTACAACCTCAGTTTTGATCCATGGAATTTGACAACAAATGGTCCTAATGTAGACACCCCATTTTTGACCGACCTTAAGACTCAGACGTCACCAGTTGAGCACTCGGTGATTTTGCATATCGTGCTCGTTCAGAAGTTTCAGAGTCGCGGCCGTGAGCCCTGCCTCCAGACTTCCGAACCCTCTTCTGTGCCTTGCCTCGGTTTGCGAACCAGACTCGGTTTTCTCTGTTTCTTTTCCTGAGGGGAGGGAGAGGTCCAGTAGACCATCTCTCAGTGGCCGTGGGCTACATTTTGTGGCCGCAGGCCATTTTGCCCATTTCGGAGTCCGGTTTCCGGTTTTTCGGGACCGTTGGCCGTGTGCCTCGGTTCGGGACTGCCTAACCATCTCCGTTTGCTCTGATTTTTGGCATACTTCCTTTCTACTCCCTTTTGAGGGACACTGGGGTCTGAGAAACCCACTTCGTGGCCGAACGCCACTTTCGGTGCTTAACAGCCCATTTTCGGGACCCCGAACTGCGTGTTTTGGCCCCCGAGCATTCGTTTTGCATCGGTTTTTGTTCATTTTTGGCAGGTACCTCTGTTTTATCACCGGGAAGGCCGTAGAAGGGTGGGAGGCCAGCAATTATCTTGGCAACCAGTTATGTTCCATTTTCGCCCTCCGACACCCGTTTTTCGCACTTCCGGGCCAATGTTGAACACCTTGGAGCCATTTTCTTCAAACCCAAACCACATATTTGTGATGTACACACATGGGAGGACCCTAAAAGTTCATGGCCGGCCACTAATGTTTCTTGACCCTTTTGAATCCCTCCTTCCGAGCCAATGTTGAACACTCTTGGGCCACTTTCTTGAACTTTGAACCACATATTTGTGTTGTACACACATGGGAGGACCCTAAAAGTTTATGGCCGGCCATTAATTCCATTTGAACCTTTTGAACCCCTCCTCAAAATGGCTTGTTCTCTATCCTGTTTTAGAGTTTCCAAATTCGAACCACAGGGCTGTGAAGAGGAGAGCTGGGAGGCCACCAATATGTGGTGGCCGACCACTAAAGCCACTTGGCCTTTTTGACCCTTGGCCGGCCGGCCGGCCACATCCAAGTCCAATAATGGGCCGGCCATGTTCCTCTCTCTGCACACTTTACAGCTGTATAGCTGTTTCCCCCAGAAAATATCTCAATCCGGGGGATATTTTGTGGGGGAAAGCTTGTCTCCTTTTCCCCCCACCTTTACTCCCTCTTTTTGTTCCATAGAACCAGCCTCCAACACTTGAAGAAGGGGTTAGAAAAATTGTCTTCAAGTCTTGCATCCAAATCTCCCTCTAATCTCTCTCATTTTCTCAAAAACACCCAAGTTTCACCTCATTTTCTTCATCACCACCAAGCTCTACCACCACCACTCCATTCCAGCAGCAAGGGGAGGAATTCCAGCAGCTAAGAGGCAACAAATTTGGTCCAAGAAGCAACAAAAGTATTGATCTTCAAGGGTGAGTCCATTTTCCCTCTTTTCTAGTTCATTTTTGCACCATTCCTCTAGCCATCATGCTTATTGTTTTGAGCTCCGACCAAAACTGAAAAGGTCATTTTTTTGAGCTCATTTTCATGTCTCATTAAGGGCTCAACCCTGTTTGAGCCCTCCATCTTGCACTTGCTTCAATACCCTCTTTGTATGTCAATATTTTGCATGCTTTTTCTAACCTACGTGTGATCTATTTTGGAGTTTCTCATGAACTGTAAGTAGGCTTAATTTGAGCCCCTCTTCAACATTGAAGAAGGGCTCAACACTTTTTGGGACCTCCATGCTACACTTGCCTTTATATTCCCTCTTTGGTCCCTATTTTTGCATGCTTTGGCAGCCTATCATGCTTCGGTTTTTGGCCTTTTTACAGTACTAAAAATAGTCTTATTTTGGTCCATTATCCATGTTTAATTAAGGGTCTTTGGCCGTTTTTGGAATATTTTGTATACTTTGTGTTATAGCCTCTTTTGAGCCTCATTTTGCATTGCATTTCTAGCATGTTTGTATACTGTTTTGGGGTTTTTATAGTTCTGTAAATATGCATATTTTTGGTCCCTATTCAATGTTGTAGAAGGGAATTTTTCAGTTTGGGCTTTGCATATACCACTTGCCTCTTTGGCCACCTTTTGGCCCTTTTTCTTGCACAAAAGCTTAGCCATATCTATGTTTGTTTTTAGGGTTTTTACAGTTCTGTAAAGTGGCTTATTTTTGGCCCCTCTTCAATGTTGTTGAAGGGCCCTAACCTATTTGGAGTTAGCAGCTATGAGTTGCTTCATAATCTCATGTTTAGGGCCATTTTTGCATGCCATTGTTGCCCTATCTTTGCTTGCTGTTTGGCCATGATTTGTACTGTAAAAATGCTTATTTTGAGGCTGCCTTGCTTCTGTCTTTTCATCTCATGTACCAATTATGCATGCTTTGTATAGCTGTAGTTCATTCTATGCGCCTAATTTGCATTTCGGGAGAGATTCCATGCATCGGGTGTGTTTTCGCCTCATTTCGGGGCTGTTTTCCCCCACATTTCATTGCTGAAAATCCATTAGCATGCTTCTATATGTCATTTCCATGCCATTGCATTGCGTATGCCATTGCCTCGGTTTACGTGCCCGTGTGCACGCATTTCGAGGCATTCCATTTTCATCCATCGGCCTCTTATGTGAGCGTGGCTGAGGCTCTCTCATGTTAGTGTAAGCCCATATCATATTTCCATGTCATTTACACCGCGTATGTCATTTTCTCGGTTTGCGAGCCCGTGTGCACGCATTTCGAGGCATCTCTTTTTTACAGCATAGTGCATACTAGGTTGTATCTTAGATCGCATTCTGTCATTTTCTCAGTTTGCGTGCCCGTGTGCACGCATTTCAAGACATCTCTTTTTTATAGCATTGTGTATATTAGGATTGTATCTTAGTTGCATTTCATGCATGTCGTGCATATTGCATCGTGTTCGGGGTAGGAGTTAGCCCGGGCACCGGAAACGAGGTATGTTCCGTACTCCGAGTGACGGAACGTATCTCAATTCCCTAGTCACCGACACTCCGGATCATCCATGATGGAGTTAGGTCTTGTTGTGTTTTCATGTGCATTCATTCCATATTGAATTGTGCATTTCGACTCCTCTGCCATCATGCATCGATATGCGTGATTGGTGGCACGAGGATCGAGGCATGCATATATCTGTGAAAATACATTGCCATGCCCCTTTCCTGCTCTCTGTTGCAGCAAAATAAAGAATCAGCAACTTTTTGGAGTTTGGCACGCATTTCAAGAAAAGGTGTAAACAGAGGCTAATTGGGGCATCGTCATGGATTTCCGCGCAAAGGCAACCCAGACATGCATCATTCATCAGAGTCAAGGCAGTCCCTGGCTTGCACGCCAGTTTTACAGCTTTCTTATTTAATTTGTAAATTAATTAGGAATTTGTACATTATTTGGACTGTAATATTTGGACTGTAATATTCTTCTATTCGGGACTGTATTATTTATTCGGACCCTCCGCGTGAGGGCACAACTGTAATAATTGTGCGTGAGTGTGATGTATGTCTTCCAACCCCACGTCTTTCTCCCTTTTATTTACCAGCTTATGATGGTTAGATTAGGGCATATTTCAATTAGCATACAATATGACAGCATGTTTGCATCATTCATTTGTATTGCATGCACCGGGCTCGGCGCATCATACTAACTGCATTGTACTTTCAAATTCAAAATTGAATACATGATAGTTGTAGCATTTCATATGCCATCTTAGAATAGCCGAGCCTTCTATAGTTGTATTTTTGTATGTGTTGCATTAGGCATTTCTGTATACTTAGGATCCATGCATGGATTTCTGATTAGCTTTTGTTTTGGCTTGGAGTACTCGGTAAGCTTTATGCTTTAGCATCCTTGCATGCGTGTGAGTGAATGCCATGACAGCATGCTTACCATGAGGCTAATTGCTTATGTGATATAACTGCCTGAATGCTTGTGGGTGAAGGTTGGGTTACTTAAATTGGAATAAATCATCAAATGTTTTAAAGCCTACTTGCGAGTAGCAAACCATATTTCAAATAAATAAACATGAAATGTTTTGTTCCAATTCGGGCGACCCAGTCTATACTTATATGCTGTGTGCATCACATAGTAACCTAGGCTAATAACCGGAATAAGAACACACAAAGTTTTCAAAAATAGATATCATGGTTAGTAGAGGCCGGTCTTTGACCGGGCGAGCGAGGGTGCTCACGAAGTGACCTTCCCCAATCGTACCCAAGTTCCCGAGCCGAGGCAACTTTGGTGATGACGGACACGTGGCCTTTGGCACCGAGTCAGGGTTTCCTAAATTTCCCATTAAAAAAACATTTAAGTGGCGACTCTGTATCTGGCAAAGCAGTCCATGTTTGGCACTTCTTTCAAAAATCAATTTTCTCAAAACGATTTGCCGGATTTGGACTCTTTGGTTCAGACTTAGAACCGTGACTACAAATCGAGTCCGAGCTGTAGCGAGGTCCCCCGCGGGCTTGTTACACCTAACAATCTCCCCCTTTGTCAAATCCCGGACAAAACCATTCTTAAAACAGTTTTCCTAACAAAAACACAAAAGTACTAAAACAATTTTCCAAACTATTCTAAAACAATTGTCCAACCAAAATCACAAAATCAACACCACCAACTATGAACCAACATTCACAACCAAGTCTCAAATCCATGCTCTTGAACAATTATCCTGAAAGAAAATAACCACACACAAGCCAACCAAAAAGATGTGGAACTGGATTAAATAACAAAAGATAAGTCTATCCATAAACAAAACAGTATCCAAAAATATTATCCATCCAAAACATATGACAATCCAACTATACCAAAGAAGGATAGAAGTAAAGGTAAAAAAAAAACTATACCATGTACTAGTACCTTGTACACTAACAAGATATACCAAAAACTGTACCACCAAGACCACTCCCCCTTTTTGTCCGGGAGGGAACAAAAGAAAGAGAAACAAAACAAAAGAGCAAAGATCAAAGATCAAGGAGCCGGAGGCGGAGATGGCATCTGAAACAAGGTCAAGATTTGAGCGAGGATGAAGACTGTGCCACAGAATCCTCAATCCGCTGGGAAGAAGCCTCCAAGGCACTGAAACGGGTATCGGTAGTGGTCTCAAGATCGGTGAGTCTGGCCTCAAATATATCCAGCCGCTCCTCAAGATGGTCAAACCGGGAACCAATAGAGCGCTCGAGGGACTGAAGCTGACCACGGACTGTACGAACGGGAGGGTGCTACTCCCCCTCACCACGATCTCCGCCAGCAGCAGCATCATACTCGGCCTCCTCTGCCATGGCCGCAGCAGCACTAGAACCTGCACCAAAGCTACCAGAACCAGAAAGAACCCCCTAATGTGAGACTGACTCTGGGAGACAGTTTTCTTGGCAAACGGGCGTGTAGGAGAAGCAAATTCGTCCGCATCATATGCAGGAACCGCAAATTTGACTAAAAGTCGATTGATGAGACAGCCATAGGGTAAGCCAAGATTGTTGCGCTCAAAAGCAGCAACCATCTTTTGAATGATAAGGGTGGCAAGATCAATGGGACGGTTTTGGGCAATACACTGAAGAACAAAGCCTTGATCTTAATTAATCTCAGAGCTGTGGGTGGTAACAATGATATTGGCACACATAATTAAGTTGAGTGACCTAAATAGTGGAAGAAGTTCATTCTGTTTTATCAGGGAACTGGAAGACCAAGAACGAGGAAAACCACAAAGGGTCTGAGCAACCTCATCAAAATCACACGTGGGGCGCACTGGAAAAGGGTAAAAGATAGGAAAACGCTCACTAATCCCTAAAATCTCGCGGATAATAGCAGTGGTAACAGTGATTTCCTTGGATCTAACCCATGACTTAAAAGATGGTCCAATGTTGTCAAGACCATTCATATTGCAATAAAATTCCCATACCCAAGAAAGATTTTGAGAGCCAGAAAATAGAAGAACATTATCCCCTCTCAAAGGTTCAAAAAATGAATGGATAGGTATAGACACAAATGTAGAGGGTTGAACATTCCGTTCAAGATGGATGGAGCAACCGGGAGAAGACTCTCTATATAACTTGGCTTTTTCAGCCGATGGGAAGTGGTCAGTGTTATAGGTGGGGCGAGAGGTAGTAGACTTTCGTCTTTTAAAGGTGGACATTACTAAACCAAGATAAAAGAACCAAGACAAACAACCCCCAACCCAAGACCAAACAACAACCAACAGAGAAACCACAAAACATTAGTATCACAGTGATATAGCAACATGAGGCATTAAAAGATATCGTATGATGCAAAAATGTAAGCATAAGAGAACCAAATATTGCAAGTATGAAGCAGAGTAAATGTGATGTGTACTAGGACCAAGAAAACAGCAGTCAAACATATATGTAGCCAGCATGGTGAGGGGCTTAATCAGCAAAGAAAATAGGATCACAGTAACACAAGGCAATAGATGTAGACCAAAATCCCCAACCAAAATCCCCAATGTAAAAGACAGACAGAAACCTAGCAAAAAAACCCAAATCAAAAACCCTAGATGGGAGGTACAAAATCAAAACCACTGTGCAACAGTCAAAAACAACATTGCCTAACCCTAACTATGAGGAATAGAAACAACATAGACCCATCGACCTACTGTATAACAAACTCAAGCAAAACACGATAAGGAAAGTAAAAAGACAGAAGTATGACAAAAGAAACAGAGAAGAAAAAGAAGAGAGACATACCTGAGGTGTGGAAACACACAAAAAATGCCAAGGAAACACCAAGGAAAGGCAGAGGACGGAAATCGCAAAGAAAACCCTAGGAGAGAGAGAGCACTTTGGAAAAATGAACTGAAAGGACGAAGGAGGGAAATTTATACAAAACCAGCCCACTCGAGCGTGAGGTTTAACGCTCGAGCGTGAGTCAAAACACGCAGAGATCCGTTCGAGCGCGAACAAGGACGCTCGAGCGCCAATTTACCCCTCTCAGAACTATAAAGCAAAGAGCAAACTACTGCAAGGCTCAAAAGCACGCTCGAGTGTGGGAATATCTGCTCGAGCGGGGGAAAAACAAATTTATTTATTTATTTTTATTATTATTTTTTTAAAATAAAAAACAAGATACTCAATATCTGGAAGAGAGACCTGGAACATAAGTAGATGATCACATTTGGCCAAAAAGAATACTAAGATGAAATAATCCGCAATTCATGAATTCTGTAAACTTGCAATTTTAAAAAAAACAATGACACTCGAAATCATGAGCAAAACAGATAAAATATAATCAGTGATCATAAGCTACATGAGAATGTACAACTCAAAATCCAACATGAGATTTCACAAAATAAAGTGTGTGTGTGCAATCCATGAGAGTCCACTGAGCTAGAGTTAATCCTCGTAGTGATCGGATGCCTGGACCTCCACCAAGAGTAACTTAACAACACAGAGAAAAGTCAAACCACTAGAAATCACGGGGTATTTGTTGAGTAAATGCGGAGGCTCCCCCTCAATGAATGAGTCGCCCCCCTTTTTTTTTTTTGACCTTTTTCTTTCTTGTGGGCACTCACTGGTGGCATTCACACTCAAGAGTATGGAAACCAAACCAGAGAAGAATGAAATCATAAAGGATGGCCTGGTTGGTGCCTCTGAGGTAGCCTTTTCCTAATGCCCGGACTTCAAGGAACTGAGGGAGAAACCATGAAAGTGAAAACAGATGGTAAATGGTTAAGAGACTCAACATCACCCATGATATACTTGTATCGGTCAATTCTACTGTAAAAGTACAAGAAACATTGTTAGTGGTCCATAGAGAACTTTGATCACTTGTGCGAAAACCCCTGCAGCAATTTATCTCAAGGATGTGTACAAAATGAGATTGTGAGGTTAATGAGCATGGGCATTCAAAATGAGCTATGAACAATGAACAATGAGATCTTGTAAGTAGCATGAATAGTGTACATAAAAAGTTGGATGCAAGAAAAACAGATATCAGTGACAATGAGATTATGGCATCCAAGCACACATAAGGCAAAACACTTACACCTACTTAAGGAACAAGAAACACTCTAGTGATTGAGCATGACACCCAAGGTCTTTCTAAGGAACTCAAACTGAAGAAGATCAAGGGGTTTTATAAAAATATCAGCTTTTTGATGCTCAGTGGGAACATGCTTAAGAACAACAAGGCCCTTTTCCACTAACTCTCGAATAAAATGATGACGAATGTCAATGTGTTTGGTGCGAGAGTGTTGGATAGGATTTTTTGAGATGTTTATGGCACTTGTGTTATCACAAAAAAGAGTGAAAGTGTTCTGTTCTATTCTATAATCATGAAGCATTTGCTTCATCCACAGCATTTGTGCACAACAACTCCCTGCAGCAATGTACTCAGCCTCAGCAGTCGAAAAAGAGATGGCATTTTGCTTTTTACTATGCCAGGAAACCAAATTATTCCCAAGGCAAAAACACCCCTCGGATGTACTCTTCCTATCATCAGCACAGCCTGCCCAGTCGGCATCAGAAAAACCAGTAATTTCAGCTGTAATATCAGTAGAAAACCAAACCCCATAGCCCAAGGTCCAATTTACATATTTGATGATACGTTTGACCGCAAGAAGGTGAGACTCTTTAGGACTGGCTTGGTAACGGGCACAAACACCGACACTGAAAGAAATATCAGGACGACTCGTTATCAGATACAAAAGACTCCATATCATAATCCTATAAAGGGTAGGATCAACATCAATACCAAATGAATCTTTGGAGAGGTGAAGACTGGTGCTCATGGGGGTGCGTGCATGTTTGGCAGACTTAAGACCAAACTTTGACACAAGATTTTTAGCATACTTAGATTGAGAAACAAACATACCTGAAGGAGACTGTTTAATTTGAAGACCCAAAAACTAAGACAACTCTCTCATCATGCTCATCTCAAACTCATGTGTCAGGCAATCCGAAAAATATTTCACAAGATGATCAGTAGTGGATCCAAACACAATATCATCAACATAAATCTGAGCAACAAGAATATGAGACTTAGTATGTTTCACAAATAAAGTCTTATCCACACTACCCCTTTGAAAATCATTATCAAGAAGAAATGTAGTAAGTCTATCATACCAAGCCCGAGGGGCTTGTTTCAACCCATACAAAGCCTTGTCTAACTTGTAGACATGATTAGGACATTTAGGGTCCTCAAACCCTTTTGGTTGCTCAACATATGCATCTTGTTTCAAGTACCCATTCAGAAAGACACTTTTCACATCCATTTGAAACAATTTAAAGCCAAGAAAACATGTAACACCAAGCAAAATACGAATAGATTCGAGACGTGCAACTAGGGCAAACGTCTCATCATAGTCAACACCCTTTACTTGTGTGTAGCCTTGAGCAACCAACCTAGCTTTATTCCTAACAACAGTACCATTCTCATCAGATTTATTTTTAAAGATCCACTTAGTACCTATCACATTCATGTCTCTAGGTCTGGGAACTAGAGTCCAAACTTTGTTACGTTCAAATTGACCTAATTCTTTATGCATAGCATTGACCCAACTATCATCTAGCAAGGCCTCTTTAAAGTTCTTAGGTTCAATTAATGAAACATAACACATATGTGATACCTCATCCCGAATCTGTCTTCGGGTTTTCATTCGATCCAAGACGCTTCCAATCACCTGTTGAGCTGGATGATTCAGTTTCACCCTTGCTGATGGTTTAAGCTCAGGACTTGTGGTGACAGAAGCAACACGAGTGATGTCCCTTTGAGCACTCTTTAGACTTGAACTTACCTGTAAGGATGGTGCTGTAACAATTTCTTGTGATTGGACCGCAGCTTCTCCTTGATTTTGTGGTTCAGTATCCAAGATTGGAGACTCACCATTGTCATCCTCATTTGTTGCTAGAGTAGGTGAACCTGTGTCATCTATAACCACATTGATAGATTCCATTAATGATGAAGTTTGCAGGTTATAGACTCGAAAAGCCCTACTGTTGGTTGAATACCCTAGAAAAATACCTTCATCACTTCGGGAGTCAAATTTGCCCAAGGGCTCTCTATCTTTGAAGATGTAACACTTACTCCCAAAAGTTTTGAAGTATTTTACATTAGGTTTCAAACCCTTCCACAATTCATATAGAGTTTGTAAAGTGTCGGGCCTTAAATACACGCGATTTATGACATAAACAGCAGTATTTAGGGCTTCGACCCAAAACTTTGGAGGAAGACTCTTACTAAGGAGCATGACCCTAGCCATTTCTTGAACAACTCTGTTCTTTCTCTCAACCACTCCATTTTGTTGTGGACTAATGGGTGCATAAAATTCATGCTTAATTCCATGCATATCACAAAAATCCGAAAACGAATTATTTTCAAATTCACGACCATGATCAGTTCGGATTCTTATGATACGCCCAATGGAAACACCCTGTTCATTTTGGATTTTAAGGACTAAAGCCTGGAAAGCATCAAACGTATCAGAATTTTCCCTTAAAAAGTTTACCCACGAAAACCGAGTAAAATCATCAACAGTTAGAAAAATGTATCTTTTACCTCCAATGTTTTCAGTGCGAGTAGGACCCATTAAATCCATGTGAACCAATTCAAGAGGACGTTTGGTAGTAAAGTTGTTCACCTTTTTATGAGGGGCACGGGTTTGCTTTTCAAGTTGACATGGTCCACACACATGGCTCAAATTCTTACCCAGTTTAGGTACTCCTCTCACAAGCTCTTTGTTGGCTATCTTAGTTAGGTCTTTGAAATTTATGTGACCTAATCTTTGATGCCACAAATCAATGTTACTTATGATGGCAGAGTGACAAGTGAGATCATTAGTAGTAACAATCCCATAGCAGTTATCAGATGTGCGAACCCCATGTAAGACAATATTTCCCTTTTTATCCAAAATTTCACATTTATTTTTTGAAAACAATACTTCATGATAGGAATCACACATTTGACTAATGCTCAAAAGATTTGCTTTAAGACCATCAACAAGTAGAGCATTATCCAGCTTGGGAAGACCAGCAACACTTATAGAGCCCTTACCAATGACCCTAGAAGTGCCGCCATCTCCAAAGGTAACAATTCCTCCTTCATATTTTTCAAGGGAGGTAAAGTAAGATTTGTTACCAGACATGCGACGAAAGCACCCACTATCAAGATACCACATGTGTGAGTCATGTGCTTTTAGAGCAGTGTGAACAACTAAACAAGTCAAGTCATCTTTTCTCACCCAAATCTTTTTGGTCTTAACAAAATCAGGTCTAGTGGTCTTGGTAAATGTATTGGCGTTGTGAACACCCTTATGAAACTTGGTATTCCGCCTAGACATATAAGGTTGTCTCCTAACCCAAAAAGTATTCGAATTTCTACCCTTTTGAGACACCTTACCAAACAATTCAAAGCAATAAGGACGAATGTGGCCATACCTACTATAGTGATGACAAATAAAAACAGATTTTACCTCCTTGGTCTACCTTCAGCTTTCCCTTTGCTTGAGTCTTCAGATCATGTGACGTAGAGGCCTGTCCCGTGTGAATTGTTGCACCATAGCCTAGCCCACTTTTGTCATAACCCATTTGTTGAGACCCAAGGATGGTTTCTAAAGATTTGGAACCTTTGTTCCACATGGCAATAGTGGCTCTAGCAATCCGGAGTTCTTCATCTTTCTGACAGACTATCTCTTCCAATGTAGCTTGTGACATCTCAAGGCTTTCAAGCTTCTCTTCATATGTGGAATACAACTTCAGAAGTTCATTCCTTTTAGTTTCACAGGATAGAAGTTTTCCATATAACTCTTTCCTGTCACTTGAGATCTTGATGATATTCTGCTTTGTTGCTACAAGCTCTCCTTTCAGCTTGACATTCTCATTTTCACATGCTTTGAGCTTGAGAGTGAGTTTGTCAATGATTTTAGATAGATTCAGAGATTCATCATAAAGTTTTTCGTAAGCTTGTTGTAGATCATCACCAGTGATTTCATCATTGTCTTCAGAGGTAGATGTTTCATCATCATCTTTTTACTCTTCATTCTTCTTGACCTCATCCAGTCAGGCAACTAAGACAGAAAAGTTGCTGGATGGTGGTGAAGGTGAATTTCCTCTTTCATGGAATTGGCTCAAAATTTCCCATGCCTCTTTAGCCTTAGTGCAATGAACAACTCGTTGCTGTTCTTCAGCAGAAATTGCTCCACGAATAGTGATCAGGGCTCTCTGATTGCTCGAATTGTCAGCACTTTCTGTATCTTCCTCAATGGCTTGCCAGCCTTCTGGGTCAAAAGCTCTCAGAAACGCCCTCATTTTGATCTTCCAATACAGGTAGTTACTCCCATCAAAGGTGGGAACATGATGCAGGTTCTGACCACGAGCTAATTCTGCTGGCTTTGGAAGAGGTTAAGTGAAAGTGGACCAAAATGCCATGAAAGCACTATCCCTGTCTTCACCGATTCAGGTTCTTCGGGTTCTTGCTCCGACCCGCTTTCATCATCCTAGGTCACAGTGTAGACTTTCTTTCGATTCTTTTTCGAAGGGCATTCAAGGGCAATATGACCATACCCTTGACATTCATAGCACTTGACCCCTTGCCCCTTTACAATCTTCTTTTCAGTTTTTGGAGTAAGTTTTGTTGGAAATGTTTTGGGTTTTTCATTACTTTTGTCTTTGAAATAGGGTCTCTAAGATTAGGCTTCTTTTTCTTCAAATTTTTTTTAAACTATTTAGTAAACATAGCCGTCATCTCAGACTCTAAATCAAATTCAGTCTCCGGAGTTTTTGCAGTCTCATGAGCACTAGTGAAAGCCACACTATCTTTTTGTTTTTTCTTTGAAATCTAGTGGGCTTCATAAGTCTGCAAGTTTCCAACCAACTGATCAAGCTTGAGGGTATCAACATTCTGAGCCTCCTCAATGGCTGTCACTTTTGATTGGAACCTCTCGGGTAATGACCTCAAAATTTTTCCAACAACTTTAGCTTCTAGGATTTTTTCACCGAGTGTGAAACAGGAATTCACGATATCGCTGAGTTTTGCATAGAAATCATCAAACGTCTCATCATCGCGCATAAAAAGGGTTTCAAAAGCGGAGCTAAGACATTGAAGTTTTGACCTTTTGACAGAAGTAGTACCTTCGTGAATCGTTTCCAAAATGTCCCAAGCCTCTTTTGCTACCTCACACGTGCAGATACGACGAAACTCTTTAGGTGTGACGGAGCAAAACAGGGAATTGAGAGCCTTACTGTTCCAACTCGAGTTTTGGTAATCAGTTGTGTCCCATTTTTCAAGGGGTTTAGGAATATCAACACCATCAATGGTGACAGTAGGTTCACTCCACCCATAGATCACGTTGTGCCAAACTTTCTCATCGATGGATTTTAAAAACGCTCTCATACGAGCTTTCCAATAAGAATAGTTTGTACCATCGAGTAAATGAGGTCTATGGGTCGAGTTACCTTCACGAATAGAATCCATATCACTACTCACACAAAATCACACTCCTATATTTTTTAAAAAATAGAGTGACCTGCTCTGATACCAATTGAAAATCCTAAGTGATTTGTGATTAGATCAAGATTAAAATATTCCAAATCCCAATTATCTAAAACACACAATCTAAATCATCAAGCTCTTACGAAAGTGATTTATATTGTTGCTTTTCTGAATAAATAATAAATCGACACAAACGATTTTTACGTGGAAAAAACCACAATTGAAGAACCTTCAATTGTAATAAAAAACCACGGGCGAAACGCCACTAATCAATCCACTACTGAAGAAAGAAAGATTACAAAGATAACACACAAATTACCCAACTCAGTCAATTTGTCTTTGAATCTTCTGTAACTCTTTCACTACACCTTCATCTCAGAACTGATCAATCCTGAAGTTGAATCCACAACTTCACTTGTCGAATTAACGACTACGTACAGAATCAAACGCCTTTTGAAACTCTACGTTTGAATCTTCGGAATCCACCGAAGAGTAACACTCTTGTATGTATACGAACAATCTCCTTGATATGTGTTTCTCAATTCATGAGTTAAATACTCATTCACTTTTATCAAGGAAAACTCACAAAAACCTCAGAAGAACACCTCAAACAAAACCCTAGGACTCTTGAATAAGATCTGGGAAAAGTAATCCTAAAACAGACCCAACATGCAAATTTATAGAATCTGTGTTCGCGCGGTCCGCTCGAGCGTGGGAATTCCCGATCAAGCGGAGGCTTCAAAATTGTGTGATTCATATAGGCTTCATGCTCGAGCGGAAGTTTCCACGCTCGAGCGTCGAATCACACTATCCAGTACTTTTTCAGGTGAAGCAGAGATGCTGTGAGTTTGCAATCCCCGCTCGAGCGTCACTTTCCCCGCTCGAGCGGGGAGACCAAAATTGGAAAATTTGGAAAACTAGATCCTGTTATAACCTCGGTTTTGATCCATGGAATTTGACAACAAAGGGTCCTAACAAAATCTAACCTGTGAGCGGCATAAAGAGAAACTTTGAACGATTAACGTGTTGCTTGATTGGCCAATTTTCTAAACAAATTATAACATTTATCAATACATTGCATGAGTCTAAAAGAAAGCAACAATTAGAATCAAATTAGGTGAACAATACCTTACTAAGGTCGGTAGGTTGTGAAATAATTTTTTTCCTCTTATTAGTCTTCTCATGCCAAGGTTTTAATCTACCTCCACCCTTCTGTCCACCTTTTTTTTAAGCCTTTAACTCGTGCAAAGTTAGGATTAGAAGCCATATCAATGTTGCTTCCACTACCACAATCACCCATATCATCAAATGATACCATCATTTTATTCACTTTTGTACACAGTTCCTTAATCCCTTCATCAACAAATTGATAAGCAGGCTTATAAACAAATGCTTGAGTTGCTAGCTTTACCATTCTAGGACAAAGATCCCTGTAACGTGCTGATATCTCTAACTTGGGATCATTCTCATCCACTTCAACTTTTCCTCCCTTAATTTCACCACTTTTGGCATCTAATCTCCATCGACCTAATATGTACCTCTCAGGAATTTCCATAACATTCATTCTATCAAGTGCTTTAATTGCATGACCACATAAAATTCTAATGTTTTCAAACTTTTGACAAGTGCAACGAATTTTTTGACAATTTTTTTCTCCTCCTAACTCATTGACTTCCATATTACCCTCCACTATATACTCTCTATCATCACCATACAACCTAATCATGTACCGAACTTCACCTTCTAACTCATGGCATTGCTTTACTTGACAAGAAAGAGACATATCCAACTCATTATGAAATAAGTCAAAGATAAGAACAGTGTACAAATTCGTAACTTGGTTCAAAATTGGAGACATTTTCAATTTCATTCTAGGCAATTGTTGTCTAGAATTACATATAGCTTTTACTTCTTCGTACCACTTTATCTACAACAATCTGATTGAAGTGGGTAAAAAATTGAACAATATTATGATCAGCTTGCAAATACCTCTTTAATGTTGCGTTCAGGCTTTCACTAAGTTGGGTGCTTCGCATTCCTGTAGTGAACAAGTATTTCATGTATACGTGCGTCCATTGCTCTCTTTTTTCCCAAGTCTTCTTCATCCACACATTCTCATACAAGTCATATTTATCAATCAAAGAATCCCAAGCTTCAATTAACTTGTGTTCATCCTCGCATCCAAAAGTACAAGCTTTGAAATCACTACCAAATTTTGAACCACTCTTATACAAGTACCCTAAATGCTTCAAAGCATTTTGCATTAGGTGAAAAGTGCATAATCCATGGAAAACCTTAGGCATGACTTCAGATATTGCCTTAGTAATTGCCTGATCTTGGTCTGTGAAAAAACTGGTAGGCTTTTTCCCTGACATTGCATGCAAGAAGGTTTCAAATAACCACTCAAATGAAGCTGTAGTTTCATCATATAATAATGAGGCACCAAAAATCACTGTCTTTCTAAAGTGGTTAAAGCCAGTAAATAAAGCTAGTGGTCGATACTCCTTATTTGTGCGAAATGTTGTGTCGAATGATACGCATCACCAAAAAGTTCATAATTTGTAATCATCTCATGGTCAGCCCAAAAAATATTAGTAATCATCTCATCCACATCCAATTGAATTGCATAGTAAAAATATGGATTTTCAGTTGCTTGTTGTTGAAAATATCTTAATAAACTCCCAGCTTTTTCGTATTGCAAATTTCATTGTCTTTTTCCACGCAAGTAGCTTTTTTGGTCTTCTCTCGTGAATCCCAAATTTTTTTCCCCCTGCTAAGGCACTAATGAGATCATGTGATGTTTTAAGAGAGATACCAGTGTCATCAGCTATATGAACATTCAAAGCCTGAGCCTGACATAACTTTCTTTGAGATGGTATCAAATGTGTGTATTGAGGAAAATGCAAAGGATGGTTGTGGTTGTCATCAAACTTTTTCACTATCCACTTTGACAAGTCTCGATCTAAAGATACATACATAAATGCATTGCACTTTGTTCTTGTCTCATGTTTAGGATGATTTACAATCATGTACTGTTTATCTTTTTCTTTTTCTTTTTCTCCCTTCTTACAACAAACAAACTTTCTGTTAATCATAACACCATCTTTTCTACTTTTGTTAAGGTAATCTCTTCTAATGCCAAACCTCATAATCCTTCCATATTCATTATAGAATTGATATGCAACTTCCTCTGAATGAAATTCCATGCCAAGACATGGTGTTTTATATTTGCTCAACTCCCCCATATCTTTGCTACAACCCTCATGTCCACCATTCTCCATTCTAACACCAACAAATCTAAAAAATTGAGAACAAATATAAAAGTATGGTAAGATTTTTTGAGATTGTCATGACATAAAATTTATATAGATGTCACTGTAAAAAAAAATTAAAAAATAAAAAATAAAATATTAGTCTTTGTTTATAATTTTTATAATTTTTTATTCTACTTATCTAATAAGATACCAAGTTGTACTATTAAATTTTTTAGAATTATCTTCTCTAATTTTGAAGTAGCATAACATATTCTCTAGAACATCATGTCTTTTGATTAAAAAAACAATGTTTCTAGCCTCAAAACAACCTAACATTTAATGGCAGGGAAAAAATTGACAAAGAGCAATCACCAATTGACCAATTGAAAGAATTAAGATTCACCTTTTTTTATTCCACAAAATTCATCATTACCACAATATGTTGTTGACAAATAAAATACAGTATAACAATATAATAGATGTAACATTGTTGTCCTTAGTTTTGAAAATATGAAATAAAAGTTAAACAATAAAAAATCTTAAATCTAGTCATTCATTAATTTTAGAATATTTTGTATTAATTTATTTATATATTTTATTGTTCACTTTATTGATGTCAAAAAAAAAATAATAATAAATAAACTGTAGAGACTAAACAAAGCAACACACAAAGGGGCAACAATAAAGGTAGATACATCTAACATCTAGTATTAATAACGAAAGCAATAGTTTTAAAGATAAAGAAAAAAAAATAACTCATAACATTCTACAGGGAAAAAAAACCAACCAATCACAATCACAGTATAGAAGAAAATTATATGTTTTTTGTTGAGGCTTACCAATATTCAAAGAGCAAATATGTTGTATTTCGTACAAACCTGAATAGTATGGTGCAAGCGATAGAGAGCCTCCGACGAAGATAGATAGATGGTTAGCCGATGAGAACAAACTTTTTAGGATTTTGAGAAATTGATAGTTAAGAGTTTGTTTGAGATTATAAAAATAAATTAGAATAAAATAAATGATAAGATCTTAAATAGTGTAGTTTTGATTTTTAAGATTTTAAAAAAAAAAACAAAATTCCAAAACGGAACTGCTATAAAATTTCCAAAACGGAACTGTTGCGTACTGTATATTTATAAGGTACAAATAATATATGTTACAAGGTATAAATAATATATGTGTCGTATATAATATTGAGGACGCAAAGTGGCGCGGCGGTAAGAGCGTTGCATACGTGGGCGTGGTCAAGGTATCAAACCTTGGTGCCGTTGGAATTGTTTGAAATTTTGAAATAACCTTGGAGTCCAAAACGTCGTTTTGGGCATGCAGTTGCGCGGCTGTACTGTACTGTTTTCGAACGTAACAATCCAATGTAATACTAAAAAAAAATGATATGAGATTCTTCAAACCATTCCAAAACGGTGTAGGATTCTTCAAATCATTCCAAAATGAGTATAAAAATTCCTTAATAAATTTTGGATAAATGTATAAATTCAAAAATGTGAGTGCTACGTTTGGAAAAAGGATACTAAGTAATTTTTGTGTGTTATATTGGTGTATTATGCTTGATATTATATTGATTAGAGTGTTACGTTTTAAAAAAAATACAATAATGACTTTTTTTTATATGTTACATTAGAGAGTTACATTTGGAAAAAGTTTGGAGTGTTGCGTTGTTTGTTATATTTAAAAAAAGTATACTAAGGAGTTTTTTAGTGTATTATATTGGAGTGTTACGTTTTTATTCATAATATGAGATTTGTTCTAAAATGAGAGAAAATCCAAAACCTCTATTATATGGATTGGCCAAATAGATAATTTCACATTTGGAGAAATACATTTTTATATGTCAAAAATTAAATCCAAACATGTACGTGACTATTATTTAAATTTAAATTTTTATTTTAATAGGACCTTTGAATTCATAAAAAAAAAATAAAAAAAAAATTTAAAAGATCACATTTTAAAATTTATTGATACTTCATTAAAAAAAAAAAAATTTTTTTTTTTATTTAGATCACACTCATCTATTTTTTAGGGTCGGACCCAACCCAACCGACTTTTCAACCCAATAACAAGATACTGGAACACAACACAACCCTATTTTGCTTCGTTGCCGCCCAAACCTAGCGGCGGCGATGGGCTGCGTTTCCGTTCCCATCATCGCCGCCTCATGAGATTCACACCCTCCTCCGCCGCCGGCACTTTCTCTCTCTTCACCAGCAATTTTCATCTCTCACCGATCAGATCATTCATGGCCACCGCCTCCTCACATTCTCTCTCTTCACTTCCCGCAAAAGACCTCGCCGATTGTGGTTTGGGTACTCCGAGTCGGTACTTGAGCGGGGAGTCAAGGATCGAGCGAGCCTGGGCTCACTGGAAGAAGCTGGGCGAACCTAAGATGATTGTGGCCCCCATGGTTGATAACTCGGAGCTTCCTTTTCGAATGCTGTGCCGCAAGTATGGAGCTCAAGCTGCTTATACTCCTATGCTTCACTCTCGCATCTTCACTGAGAGTGAGAAGTATCGTTCTGAAGAATTCACCACCTGCAAGGTACATATACATACACAATCATATCTGACTCTAATACTATGTATGTGTGTGTATTTACTTCAAATTTTTCTATTACTTTGTAGAATTGTAGTCACTGCAAGTGGTTTCTGAGAAATTTGAGCTATTCTGTGCGTTGTTGGTCTGACAGTATGCATTTTTATTTATTTATTATTACATGTATTTTCTTTTTTTCGAATTCGCAATGCGGTTTTGTTTGGAGAATATTACTGTTATTTGATCTATTATCACAACAGATATAGAAGGCTAAAATATGATTATCGCGGAGAAATTTGGAAATCAATCGAACATAATGGCTGAGAGATGATTTCGTTACAAAAATAGGAGACAAAACTGCACAATTCTACTAAGTGTGTGAGACTAGTTTGATGCTGTTGGATTGGTGATTTTGTAATGCATTTGTTTTTTATTTGTACTTGGTCAATCTGTTTGGTTCAAGAGGTCTTGCTTTCCACTTAAGCCTATAATTGTAATTTGAGTGCAATACTTTGAGCTTTATGAATGGATCTTATAACATTACGATTTAATTAGAAGCTTTGTCTTCCTCTTCGTGGCTCTCCAATCCACTGATCACCCCATTAATCTGGAGCTATGTATTAGGTTTGCAATGGGGGTTACAATTTGTAATAAACAGATAGCCAATTCTGGGTTAATCGCATTGGAGCAAAAAAATAAAAATAAAAATAAAAAATACGAAGTTTGATATGTTTCTGTAGATTATGGCCTGAAATCTCAATTGGGGAGCTGGGACTTCTATGAAACATGTGAAACAGAAAAAAAGGAAAAAAGAAAAAAGAGCACTCTTTTTCTTCAGTATGATAACATAAATGCACAATTTGATCTCCTCAGAAAGAAATAAAGTATCACTTTTTTTTTTAAATTTTTTTTTTTTTTAATATATATATGTTGTTTCCTTTGGCCATATTTGTAAATTTCATTAACAAATTGTCCTTAAATGTTAGTTTTTCCTCATCTAAATTTGATAACTGCAGGAGGATCGCCCACTATTTGTCCAATTCTGTGCAAATGATCCAGATACTTTGTTGAAAGCCGCACGAAGAGTGGAACCTTATTGTGATTATGTTGATATAAATTTGGGGTAATGTATTTTGCACTTAACACCTGATTCAAACTTGCATGGTAATATGTACTTGATATTCAATAATGTTGCAACTTAAGCCAGCCCACAAAATATTACTCACTTGTTAGAAGTTCACACTAAATATTTGATACAAGTGCTGTTAACTGCTCAGTTCCAAACTCTGTGGTACTTGTAGTTCCCGTTAATGAAAAAGGTTCAAAATGGACTGCAAAAGATGCTTTTCATCGAACGCTGTATCCAAACTTGATTCTGACTAACTTTGCTATTAAAAACATAAATAAAAGTATTTGCATGCTATTGTTGAAGCTTATGAAATACTTTATTAGATCATGATGAAAAGAACTATTGAAAATAATATAGACCTTAACAATGGTGTTGAACTTTTGAACCAAATTATAAATATTTTGGAGTGTTATTGCCCTTCAAACTTGAAAGTATAATGTGACAAACTCGGTCCTGTGAAAGATCAAGGTCAAATACAAATTTGGGGATGGGGTATGAACTACATTCTAAAGAAGGGGAAATTATGACACATTGACAGTTTTGGCGGCCTTGCAATAATAAACAAAGAATATTGAGATACATGTGATCACGTATTAATTAATATGTTGCTGTCATATAGGTAAATATTCCAGTACACATACCTCAATGTCCGACTATGTGTGAATGTGAGTGCCTGTGTAATGTTGAATATTATTGATTTTTTCAATTTTATTAGTTATTCGATAATAATCCAGGGAACAGTTATTGAATGATATTATATTGATTGATGTTTCTTTATTTGCTGACTGGCATATACTCCCTGCACTTGGCAAGGCATATAATTTTATGCACTAATCTATTTTATGATTTTTTTGGCCATGACATCAGACTTTATTATTACTTTCCCAAAACTGCATGCCTGCTACTAATTACTCCCTTTTTTTTTTTTCTTCTTTTTTTCACAAGATTGTATTATTATTATTTTTCTGATAATCCATGTTATCTCCCACGTAGCCCAGCCCAATTGGGCCCAAGCTATTATTGTCATCAATATCTCCGTGTTTATGCAAACCTTGATATGAAGGTCAATAGGGATGCTTTTTGCTTCGACAAAATCATTGTTGACCTATTTTGACCATTATTAAAGATGGTAGAATTGCTCAACTCATTACTACTGGTGTGCTACTGATTAACACTTAGGATGTGCTGTTATAATAAATACTCCGGTTGTTTACATTCAGCATTATTGCCATTCAGAGGATATCAATAATCCCTTATTCTGTACAGGACTGTCAGTTTATGGTACTGATCTAGGACAAGTGCGGTGAATACTTTCCTCCAAGTAATGAGCCCAAAATTGATAGATGGTAAAAGGGGGCAAACACAAGATTTTAGGGACTGTTTTGGGCACTGTGAACAGTACTTTGTTGGTTTAGTGATCTTTTGCAAGTTAAGTGTGCTAGGGTTAAAGAATTATGATGCTTGAGGGTTGGATATGGGCTAATGCAGATGTGATTGATTTTGTGGTTTTAGAAGCTAAAAGGGCTGAGGGAAAAAAAGAAAAAGAAAAAAAGAAAGGGGATGAATAAGAAGAGTGAAGAAAAAGTCTAGGACTTGCGGTTAGAATTGTATCTCAAAAGTTCTAAAAATTCTCTATGGACCTATTTTTCCTTGAATTAGAGGCATTACATTGTCTATATTGAGTTTGAAAACTTTATTAGTTACCAACTAGGACTAGGACTCCTAAAATAGGAAATCAAACTTCTGACTTTTAAAACCTCCCTAAGACCAAATAAAACTTATGAAAAAATGAAAAAGAAAAAGAAAAGTGAATTACATACTTAGCTTATATGATGACCAATGGGTGAATGCCTATTGCCCATGCCTAGAAATTCTGCAAATTACCAAAATTCCCCTAAGTTATAAAGTTAATAAATCATATCGAAAACTAAATAGATTAATACCTAGCCTAACTAACAAACTAACCATAGAATATGACCTTCCCAAACCTAAAAACTTAATTATTCATTGATCCATTTGATCCCAAGTGAATTCAGCTTGAAACCAATCAATTTTTAAACGTAACCGCTTTTTTAATTTTGCTTTTTCTTCTTTTTTTTTTTTTTTTTTTTTTTGTTTTGGTGTGACAGGCATTGCTTTTTCTTGACCTTCTTATGGTTTGCATCGGGTACTCATTCTTTCTTTTATTTACATGGTGCTTTAAAAATGGCTTGTATCAATTGCCTTTCAAGAGCATTCTACTGGTGACGTCAATAGCTTAATGTGTTTAATGTATGTGCAGGTGTCCTCAACATATTGCTCGGCGGGGGAACTATGGAGCTTTCCTAATGGATAATCTTCCTCTCATTAAGTCCCTGGTAGAAAAATTGGTTTTCAACCTTAATGTCCCAGTATCATGCAAAATTCGCATTTTCCCTGATTTACAAGATACCATAAACTATGCCAGGATGTTGGAGGATGCAGGTTGCTCTCTCTTAGCCGTTCATGGCCGTACAAGAGATGAAAAAGATGGGAAGAAATTCCGGGCCGACTGGAGTGCCATTAGGGCCGTCAAAAGCGCCGTCAGAATTCCCGTCCTTGCCAATGGGAATATAAGACACATTGATGATGCCGAGAACTGTTTGAAAGAGACAGGTGCTGATGGGGTACTCTCGGCAGAGTCTCTCCTTGGAAATCCAGCTCTCTTTGCCGGGTTTCGAACTGCTGAATGGGTATTAGGCGGCGAAGAAAGCAACGAAGATCGAACACTAGATCAACCTGATTTATTGATAGAATATTTGATGCTTTGTGAGGAATATCCCGTACCTTGGAGAATGATCCGTTCTCATGTGTACAAGCTGCTGGGAGAGTGGTTCCGGATTCATCCTCATATAAGAGAGGACTTCAATGCGCAATCCAAACTCACTTTTGAATATCTTTATGACATGGTCAATCGGCTGAGAGAGCTGGGTGCAAGTATACCGCTTTACATGAAAGATTCTCATGTACGAAGAGTATCCGCAAATGGGATTGGTGCTTGAATTGCATGCTTGCAGTCAACTGAGTTCCGAACGAATTAGCTCCCGTTTACACTTAAATCGCTCATCATTCTTTCAGTACAAGTCTCTGCTTGTCGAACTAATTGATACTGAGCAAATCAAACGAAGCTGCCAGAGGGTGTATGAGCAAAAAAAGAACAGACACTTTATTATATCTATGATCTATCCACTTTCTTTGCGGTGATTAATTCTTGGAAGCTCTGGTCACTCTCTTTCGAGCTTCAGTTTTTGAGGCAATTACTAACATTTTTCTTTCCTACACAATGAGGAGTTTTGTATTGTTAGTGTTCAATATTGAAGTCATGGTACGTCCTTAAAGTTGGCCATAGTTTGTTTTACACAGTTTGGCTACTGAGAAGCACACCACAGGGATAGGGCGTGTATTTTAAATGTTTCTTTTGGCCCCAGTTCGAAGGTGTTTTTTTGGTTTTTTTTCAGAAACCTCTCATCTCTAGTGAATTTTGTTCATCCTCCATTTGTGGTTTTTTTTTGATCGGCCATCCTCCATTTGTGTTAAATGGGACAATCCATTCACGGGCTCATCCTTCTGAGTCGATGAACTTTTTCCATTTTTTTTTTTTGGGATAAATTATAAATACATCCTTTAAGATTTTTTTAAAATACAAATTGTTTCTTGTGATTTTAAAAATTACACCATGTCTTTTGAAATTTCTAATTTCATAACATATAGCTCTTTTTATGAATAAATTATAAAGTCAATTATTAATTTTTATTGATTTTAAAAATTTATTTTAATTAGCAAGTTATGTAAAGTTATTATTGTATAGGAAAGTAGTTAGGAATTTTATTTTTTTAGTTAATTTCGTTAAATAAAAAATTATGATTTGTAATTTTTTAAATAATAAGAAATAATTTATATTTTAAATAAATTTTAAAAGATGTATTTGCAATTTATTCTTTTTCTTTTTTCGTTCTTGTTATGTGACGTCCCAAAATTTCCAATCCCCGATGCACCTATCTATAATCGTACAACGTGGTGGAAATGTGAGGCATGATCGTGCAATTAAAATTGCAATAAGGTAAGAGAACGTGAATTATGAAAATAGAACCCCTTTTGCCATGTTATCAGAATAGTAGAGAGAGAAAATAATGTGTATTGTATATATTCAATCTATCAATTATAATAGGAGAATGATGTATATATAGGCTAAGAAACTTAGGTGTATAGGAAACCTAAGTGTACAGAATACAAGAGTTCTAAGAATAATAGGAATAGATAACAATTAACACCCCTTCTCAAGCTTAAGGTGGTAAGGCAGAGAGTAACTTGAGCTTTGGCGAGAAGATTAGAGAAGCGTCCTAGAAGATGAGCTCTGGTGAAGAGGTCGGCGGTCTGCTCAGGAGAGGTAACAAAGAGAAGATGAACAGTGCCCCGAGTAACATGCTGGCATATGAAGTGGCAATCTATTTCAATATGCTTGGTGCGATCATGGAAGACATCATTATGTGCAATCTGAATATCACTCTGGTTGTCACAATAAAGATTGGTGGCAGAAGAATGAGAAACTCCCAAATCAGAAAGAAGCCAACGAAGCCACACAAGCTCTTGAGTAGTGTCAGCAGGAGCATGATACTCAGCCTCAGTACTAGAACGAGCAATAAGAGTTTGCTTCTTACTACGCCAAGCAATAAGAGAGATGCCCAAGAAGAAGCAGAACCCAGTAAGTAGGATCCCTCGCCCAATCTACATCAGAAAAGGCATGAAGCTGTAGAGAAGACTGTGCGGAGTAGTGAAGACCATGAAACAAAATGCCTTTAAGATAGCGCAAAATGAGAATCAGAGCATCATAGTGTGGAGAACGGGGGGCAACCATGAATTGACTGACAATGTGAACAGCATACGCAATATCTGGACGAGTAACTGTGAGATAAACAAGACTGCTAATTAGCTGACGATTTTTGGTGGCATCAAACAATAGGGAACCTTCAAGAAGTGTAAGACGAGTCTGGGGATCAACAAGAGTAGTGGCAGTCTTGCAATCGGTAAGGCCAGCATGAGCCAAGAGATCAGAAGTATACTTGGCTTGGGTAAGAAAGCAACCAGATGAATCTTAAGAAATTTCCAAGCCAAAGAAGTAGCTAAGCAAACCAAATCTTTCATGTCAAACTGGCGACAGAGAAACTATTGGAGACTAGAAATACTTGCGGGGTCATCTCCAGTGATAATTATATCATCCACATAGAGGAGAAGGAGAATAGTACCACGCTTCGTCTTACGTATAAACAAGGCAGAAACATGGGCACTGGAGGAAAAGCCAAAGTCACAAATGGTAGAGCTGCACTTGGCAAACTAGGCACACGGAGCTTGTTTCAAACCATACAAAGCACGACGAAGTTTGCAAACTTTGTTTGATGGAGTAGAGGAACTAGGAGGAGGTTGCATATAAACTTCCTCAGTGAGATCACCATTGAGGAATGCATTCTTGATATCCATCTGATAAAGACTCTAGTAGCGAGCAACAACCATTGCAAGTAAGCTGCGAACGGAAGTAAGACGAGCAACAGAAGCAAATGTTTTTTCATAGTCAATGCCATACTCTTGAGTAAACCCTCGGGTGACAAGGCGAGCTTTGTAAAGCTCAATGGAACCGTCGGAATGAGTTTTGAGCTTGTAAACCCATTTGAGTTTTATCACATCCCAGGTATGAGTTTTATCGAAAGCTTGCAGTTCATCAGTTATAACTTGTTGCCAAAGAGGATTAGAAAAAGCTTCTTGATAGGAAGTAGGTTCATGAGAGGAAAAGACAGTGGAACCAACAATATAATCACGGAGAAGAACAGAAGGTTGTCTTAACTGTGTAGAATGACGCTCTGGTGGAGGAGGAACCTCAACAGGAGAAGGTGTAGAGCCATCAGCAGACACAGGATCCTTAGGATGGACAATAGGCGTAGGCAGTTGTGAAAGCATGAAGTTAGAATCTGCATCAAAGTCATCAGAAAGCAGGTCTATAGAGAGATTAGTAAAGATTGGTGAGTCGGTGGACTGTGGTAAGTGAAACTTGGAAAGATTTGAGAACATTTTGTGTTCCCAGAACACCACATGACGGGAAATACAAAGTCGTTTGGAGATAGGATCCCAACAACGATACCCTTTATGTTCTATACCATACCCCAGAAAACAGCAAAGACGAAAGCAAGATTCTAGTTTAGTGTGTTCATGAGTCTGAAGTAGAACAAAACAAGCAGAATCAAAAACTTTAAGAGTGGTGTAGTCAGGAGGAGAACCATACAAGCGCTCATAAGGGGAAATATTAGTTATGACAGGTGTAGGTACACGATTTATGGTGTGGATGGCAGTGAGGGCAGCTTCCTCCCAAAAGTGTTCAGGACAAGAAGATGAGATGAGAAGAGCCCGGGTAGTGTCTAGAATATGACGGTGCTTCCTTTCGGCTCGTCCATTTTGTTGGGACGTGCCGACACAAGAGTGATGAGATAGGGTACCACTAGCCTGAAGAAAAGACAGAAATTCAGAATCTAAGTACTCTTTAGCATTATCAAAACAAAATATTTTAATAGTATGAGAAAACTGAGTGCGAACCACGGCAGAGAAATCATAATAAATCTGTTTAAGTTCAGATCGATTTTTGAGAAGAAAAAACCAAGTATAACGAGAAAAATTATCAACAAAAATCACAAAATATATTGACCCCCCCATGGTCAATGTGGTGGAAGGTCCCTAAATATCGAAATGCACAAGATCAAAAGGAGCAGTAGACATAGAAGTATTATTATTAAAAGATAAAACATGTTGTTTAACAATTTGACAAGATAAACAATCGACATCTTCAAGACGGACATGACCTAACTGACCACTAAAAACTAAAGTTTTCAAACGACTAAAAGAGACATGTCCTAAGCGATAATGCCAAAGTTGTAAAGAAGACAATGAAGAAGTAGATGCAGTAATGAAGCAATAGGAGCATCAGTAGATGATGTGGAGAGAGCAGCAGTAGATGATTTGTGAGGAATGTGAAGATGGGTAAGCTCGAGCAGACGTCCATGCTTACGGCCTATCCCAAGGATCTGTTTCGTTTGAGGGTCCTGCACCAAACAACTATTAGCAAAAAAGGTAATGGTTAGACCAAGTTTACATAACTGACCAACAAAGATAAAGTTCAAGTGAAGAGCAGGAATGTGATAAGCATCAGAAAGAGACACAGTAGAAGTAGAAATGTGGCCAGTGTGACGGACAGTCATATGAGAACTATCAGCAGTGTGTATGATAGGGACAGAAGACGATGATGATATAGAAGAAAACATAGTGGAGTTAGAAGTCATATGATTACAGCATGCGGAATCAAAATACCAGGGAGAATTACTTGAAGTCACGGAAAGAGCAGTAGAAGGAGGAGTACCGATTTTGGAAAGCACCTGTTGGATGAGGGACTCAACATCATCCATAGAGAATGAAAGAGTAGCGGAATCAGTGAAGTGGTGAGTAAAAGAAACCTCAGAAGCAACAACAGCAAAGCAAAAACCTTGGCGAGATTTGGACTGATACCCAGAACAAGAAGACCTTTTCTTGGAGGGGGCTTGAGGACAATAGCGTTGAAGATGACTGGAAGCAATCTTATGGCAAGTAAAGCATTCACGAACTTGGCACTGAACAAAAGAATGAGTGGCTGGTAGGCCATGGTTGAGACAATACTGGCAGGAACTAACGGGCTGTGAAGATGAGGAACTCTGTGATGATGGCGTAGTAAGAACAGAATTCATATTCTGAGTTTTGAGAGTCCCAAAATGAGTCTTCTATGATAATAGTTCAGTAATGGCTTGCTGTAAAATGGGCAAGGGCAAACGATGAAGCAATGAAGCACGTATAGGCTTAAAAGTGCTATGAAGAGCGATAAGGAACTGTAATAGTCGCTGATGATTTTGATAAGTAATAAGCAACTGTGCATCCTCAGAATATGTCCATGGAGGCTTAGAAAGAGTTAGCTGGTCCTAAACAGACGACATCTGGGATAATAAGAAGTCATTGATAGACTGACCAGGTGCCTGGCGCATGTGATGAAGAGTCTGCAACAGTTAATATTGATGAGCATGGCCAATGGTCTGATAACGGTCCCTCAAGAAATCCCAAATTGCTTTGGCAGGGGAAGTAATGTGAGTATCATCTTGGAACCAGCCAAACTGGAGATGAATGGAGGGAACTGAGGTAGCTCGGAACCAGGTGATTATTTGATAATTCTTACTTTCCCATTTGTCAAGACGGTCATCGAAGGCAGAGTCAGTCTCATCCTTCTTCTGTGTGGGTTTGGGAAGAGCACCAGAAATGATCCGCCAAAGACGTTTTCCTTTGATGAAGCTGGAGAGAGCTTGGGCCCCACTAACATAATTGGACCTATCAAGGATGACAGAAACAGAGTGGATGTGCTAGGTATGATCTATAATGCTCAAACAGGGCCCAAAAAAAAAAGATGGGGCTGTGTAGAGGCTGATTTTGCCAAAATGAAACCCAAAAACGGATTCAGGAGGCCAAAAATAAGTGGGATAGGGTCTGAACGGGCTAAAAACACACCCCAAAAAACATGGAAACGGCTAGTCAAAGTGGGTTGATCGTAGGGCTGATGTTACAGCAAGAGGGTGACGTCAGTGTGTGCGGCGCACGTTAGCAGAGAGGCGTGCAGCACATGATAGTAGTAGCAACAATGGTGCGTAAGAAACTAGGGCTGACGTTAGCTGATGTCAGAAACACGCGGCTCACGTTAGCGGATGAGGCTGCGGCGCACGATAGCGCAAGACAAGTGCAGGAGGCGCGTGACGGCGCGTGGTGCGTCGGACGAAGATGAGGCTGGTGGCGTTGGCTTCGTCTGGAAGAGACGAATAAGATGGTATAGGCTAATTGTTGAAACAGAAAAGGACTTGATACACGAAAACAGAAGGAAGCAATTTGCCAGGAAAAATTAAAAAAAAAAAAAACGTGATGAAAAAGAAAAGGAGGTTAGGAAAAAACCCTAGGCTCTAATATGATGTTATCAGAATAGTAGAGAGAGAAAATAATATGTATTGTATATATTCAATCTATCAATTATAATAGGAGAAGACTATATATATAGGCCAAGAAACCTAGGTGTACAAGAATACAAGAGTCCTAAGTATAATAGGAATAGATAACAACTAACATGCCAAAATGATAGGAATCTCCAAAATACAAGAATCTCGAGGAACTATCGTACAAACTATAAATGCATTGAAACATAAGACATGAATTTTAGTTAGAGATTTTGAGGATAGATAATTTCATGCCCTTTTTATGTTGGTATAGTCTTCATTAATCTGATTCCATGCCCTTTTGTGTCGGTATAGTCTTCATTAATCTGATTTTGAATGACATTTTTTTTCACATGTAACAAATATGTAGGACTAATGATGACTGAAGTAGATAGATTTGGAACTTTGGCAAGTGGTGGAAATGAATTGTTGTTCTTTCTGCCTTAACACAGATAGGGTTCATGAACTTTTTACTCTATTGTCCTGAGCAATTTGATCTGGGATACGCTGTCTAAATCCCATCAAAATGAGAGAGCTTTGGTGGTCATGAAGCTCTTAACAAATTTCCCTTGCCCCCACATTGATGTGCAAACCTGCACTAGCTTGATTTTTCATCTTTATAATAGCCAAAATTAGCTTGCCTTTCTCCTGAGGCAACCCAATGCCCTTCACTCTAGGGCATTGTTGGCCCACACGTCTTTTGAGGTGGGTTCAAAGAGATGACGTGTTCCTTGCCACATGGCAAGTCACATGATGAAAACGGTTCGTCAAAACCATTTATGAGTGAATGAGAAGTTCATGTCGTTTTCGGGTTCATGGAATGGACAATTAAAGAGTACAATGTGGGTTTCTTTGAAATGGTTGTCCCATATTTAAATTTGAAGAAAGTTTATGTGAGTATATAAGCTCTAGGTGGCAACACTTAGGGTGGACCTTAAGGGGCACCCCAAGTCTATAGAAGGGAGGAGTAAAGGACAAAGTGAGCCTTGGCTCAAACCACTACGCGCACGCTGCCGCCGGGTCAGGCTGGGTGCAGATTGTGGGTTAGGTCCTAACATTAATTTTTGGACAAAATTTAGTTGAATTTTTTTTAAGAATTCTTGCTGGAAAATTAATTTTTCTGAATGAAATTTAATTCAAATTTTGTGCCAAATTTGAATTCAAATTTTTAGTCCAATACTGTGTCTCTTCCAGTCCAATTTCCAACTGTTAAAACTGTTCTAAACTGCCCAGCAGTTTCGAACAGATTCTGTTCCTTCTAGAGGGGCTTAAAACTAGCCAGCAGTTATAAATAGATTCAAATCTGTTTCTGCACCTGTTCGGCTCAGTGATGTACCTGTTCAGCCTTTTTGAAAAGGCACCTAATTGCCTATAAAAGCAAATTCATTCTAGCAGTTTGGATAATTTTGAAAATTTATTTTTCTTGCCTTCCTTTGTGCTCTCTTGCATATATATTTGTCATATTATTTTAGGAAATTTTTTTGAGAGTGTAGAACACAGGTTTTGTTTGTCGTACAGATTGTTTGGAGTGCTACTACAATCTGTGTAAATCATTGTATCTTGGGAGATAGACGCCATTTATCCGTAAGCACCGAAGGCAGGCGAATCTGTAAAGATAGAGTGTCACACACTCGACTTGATCTTTTATTTTGTATTTATTTGGTTCGGTAAATAAATTTTGTAAGTACTTTATTTTTATTTGTTTGATTTGGTTTCATATTATTTATTTTACACAGAAGATTGTTTCAACAATCTTAAGACATATTTGAATTATTCTGTTTATATAGAATTTTTCGTTTGTTTCTCTTTCTTCCTTTCTTCTTCTTACTGAAATTATTTTATGTGGTTTTACAAAATAATATTATGGTTGGAAAATACAAATAGTAGTAATATACTGTTTGACAAATAGTAGTAATATGCTATTTGACAACTAGCAGTAATATATTAGTAGTCATTAACAATTCAAAATATTTACTTGTGAAGTTGGTCAGAAATTAATTTTGATTTTCTAAAATAATTTATGAGTTTTTCATTAATTAAAATTCTATTTTTCAGTATTTTAATTTTTGAAGTATTATAGAAATATTTTTCTGTGTGGGATTAATTTGTTTAAATAAAATTTTATTTTCAAATTAATTGGAAATAAAAGTTACGATTTGTTTATTTTATTTTTACAGAATTAAATTCTATGTTTAAGGTTTAATTTTCTGTGTAGTATAAAATTTTAATTCTAATTTTATTTTATAATTTAGATTTTATGGCTACTGAAACTAATGCTCAAACTAGTATGGGTTTGGTGATTGCAATTGCTATAACCCCTCCTCATGTTATGACTGTGTCAGTAAATCACGGTGAGAAACCAGAAAAGTTCTTAGGAACTGATTTTAAAAGATGGCACCAGAAAATCCTGTTCTATCTTACTACTCTGAACCTGGCTCATTTTCTTCGTGAGAATGCTCCTACTCTAAACGAGGATGAACTGACCGACAAGTGGTTGCTGCGGTCGAGGCCTGGAAACATGCTGATTTCTTTTGCTGGAACTACATTTTGAACGGGCTTAATAACACATTGTACAACGTCCACAACCCCATCAAGATTGGAGAAAAAGTACAAAATAAAAGATACTGGCACAAAGAAATTTGTGGTTGGCAAATTTTTGGACTTTGTGATGGTTGATTCTAAGACTGTGATTAGCCAAGTTCAAGATCTCCAACTCATTCTGCATGACATTCATACAGAAGGCATGTCTCTCAGTGAATCCTTCCAAGTTGCTGCCTTAATTGAAAAATTACCACAAGGCTAGAAGGAATTCAAGAACTACCTCCAATACAAGCGCAAAGAAATGACTTTAGAGGAATTAATTGTGCGTTTGAGGATTGAGGAAGACAACTGCAATTCTGAGAAGCGGGCTGGTGAGCATCCAATGGAGTCTAAGGCAAATGTGGTGGAACATGCTCCAAAAGCCAAGAAACAGAAGTTTTCTGGAGAAAGTTCCTTACAAGGCTCTAAATGAGGAGAAACTAAGAATTACAAGTTTAATGGCAACTATTACATTTTTGACAAAGAGGGACATCAGGCCAAAGATTGCCCAAACAAACACAAAGGAAAAGGAAGATTAAGCAAGAAGCCTGCTCAAGCCAATATGACCGAAGTGGATAAAATTTCCAATAGTGTAGATGACATAAATCTTTCTGCAGTTATTTCTGAGGCAAACCTTGTCGAAAATCCTAAAGAATGGTGGGTGGACACTGGTGCTACTCGCCATATCTATGTCGACAAAGAGATGTTCACATCTTATTCTGTGATGGACAATGGCGAACAACTTTTCATGGGCAACTCCTTGACTTCTAAAGTTGAAGGACAAGGAAAGATTATTCTGAAGATGACATCTGGAAAGGAACTCATTCTCAACAATGTGCTGCATGTACTAGACATTCTCAAGAATCTAGTCTCCGGATCTCTGTTGAGTAAAAATGGGTTTAGACTAGTGTTTGAGAGTGATAAATTTGTACTTACTAAGAATGGGATGTATGTACGAAAATGTTACATGTCTGATGGCCTTTTTAAACTAAATATAATGACTATTGTACTCTCTATTATTAATAAAAATACATCTTCTTCTTACTTGCTTGAGTCTTCAAATGTGTGGCATGGTAGATTATGACATGTTAATTATAGATCTTTGCGTAGATTAATTAATATGGAATGTTTACCTAAATTTGAAATTGATCAAATCATAAATGTGAAATTTGTATTGAGGCAAAATTATCCAAAACTCATTTTCATACAATTGAAAGAAGTACAGAACCAATTGAATTAATTTATAGTGACATTTGTGATTTTAAATCAATTCAAGCTAGAGATGGAAAAAATATTTTATCACTTTCATAGATGACTATATTAGATATAGTTATGTTTATTTAATTCGAACTAAGGATGAAACTTTGGAAACTTTCATTCAATATAAGAATGAAGTTGAAAATCAACTTGGTAAGAAAATTAAAAAACGTAGAAGTGATGGAGATGCTGAATATGAATCACCTTTTGGTGAGTTTTGTAAAGAACATGGAATAATTCATCAAACCACTGTTCCTTACTCACCTCAGCAAAATGAAATTGTTGAAAGGAAAAATAAGACTTTAAAAGAAATGATGAATGTCATGTTAATAAATTCTGGATTACCTCAGAACATGTGGGGGGAAGTAATACTTTCTGATAATTATATTCTTAATAAAGTATCCTGAAAGAAAGTGAATCAAACACCTTATGAAATGTGGCATGAGAGAGTACCATCCTACAAATACTTAAAAGTGTGGGGGTGTTTGGCTAAAGTGGCTATTCCTAGTCTTAAAAAGACTAAGATAGGTCCTAAAACTATTGATTACATATTCATTGGTTATACCATAAATAGTAGTGCATATTCATCAGAGTATTCCGAAATGCATGTAAATACTATTATTGAATCTCGGAATGCATCATTCTTTGAACATATATTTCCGAATAAAACTGGACAAGAGACTAGTACTAATAAAAGATCTTATAATGCTATTACTAGTCATGATTAAGAACAAGATCAAGAGCAAGAGATATATCAAAATGAGGAAGAGGAACCTAGGCGTAGTAAACGTGCTAGAACCTCAAAATCTTTTGATCCAGATTTTCTAACTTTTTTGTTAGAAAATGAGCCTTTGACTTTCAAACAAGCTATGTCCAGTCCTGAGGCTCCTTTATGGAAAGAGACAGTAAATAGCGAAGTTGAATCCAACCTGCAAAATCACACTTGGGAATTGGTGGATTTGACACCAGGATGTAAACCTCTTGGATACAAGTGGATTTTCAAGAGAAAAATGAAAGTGGATAGATCAATTGATAAATACAAGGCAAGACTTGTGATTAAATGATATAGACAAAAAGAAGGTCTTGATTACTTTGACACATACTCACCAGTTACTAGAATAACATCCATTAGAATACTAATTGCCATTGCATCTTTGAACAATCTAGAAATTCATCAAATGGATGTGAAAATCGCTTTCTTAAATGGTGAGTTAGATGAAGAAATTTACATGGAACAACCAAAAGGATTTTCTGTTCCAGGAAAAGAAAAGAAAGTGTGTAAATTGGTTAAATCATTATATGGTTTAAAATAAGCGCCAAAGCAATGGCAAGAGAAATTTGACAAGACAATGATGTCAAATGGATTTAAAATTAATAAATGTAACAAATGTGTTTATATTAAAAACACAAACAAAGGCTACGTTATAGTATGTCTTTATGTGGATGATATGTTCATCATAGATAGTAATAATGACAAGATTAAAAATACCAAAGAAAATGTTGAATAAAATTTTTGACATGAATGACATAGGGAATGCTGATGTAATACTTGGTATAAAAATTACCAAAACATCATAAGGTTATGCTTTGTCACAATTACATTACATTGAGAAAATACTTGACAAATTTAACAAAGATAATGATCATCTTGCTAGAACACCTGTGGATGTTAATTTGTTTCTTTCTAAGAATGTTTATGTAGACACCCCATTTTTGACCAACCTTAAGACTTAGATGTCACCAGTTGAGCGCTTGGTGATATTGCATAATGTGCTCGTTCAGAAGTTTCAGAGTCGCAACCGTGAGCCCCGCCTCCGGACTTCCGAACCCTCTTCTGTGCCTTGCCTCGGTTTGCGAACCAGACTCGGTTTTCCCTGTTTCTTTTCCTAAGGGGAGGGAGAGGTCCTGTAGACCATCTCTCAGTGGCCGTAGGCTACATTTTATGGTCGTAGGCCATTTTGCCCATTTCGGAGCCCGGTTTCCGGTTTTTCAGGACCGTTGGCCGTGTGCCTTGGTTCGGGACCGCTTAACCATCTCCATTTGCTCTGATTTTTGGCATACATCCTATTTGCTCCCTTTTGAGGGACACTGGGGTCAAAGAAACCCACTTCGTGGCCGAACGCCACTTTCGGTGCTTAACAGCCCATTTTCGAGACCCTGAACTGCGTGTTTTGGCCCCCGGACATTCGTTTTGCATCGGTTTTCGTTCATTTTTGGCAGGTGCCTCTGTTTTATCACCAGGAAGGTCACTGGAGGGTGGGAGGCCAGCAATTATCTTGGCAACCAGTTATATTCCATTTTCGCCCTCCGACACCCGTTTTTCTCGCTTCCGAGCCAATATTGAACACCTTGGGGCCACTTTCTTCAAACCCAAGCCACATATTTGTGTTGTACACACATGGGAGGACCCTAAAAGTTCATGGCCGGCCACTAATTCCAATTGACCCTTTTGAACCCCTCCTTCCGAGCCAATGTTGAACACCTTGGGGCCACTTTCTTGAACTTTCAACCACATATTTGTGTTGTACACACATGGGAGGACCCTAAAAGTTCATGGCCGGCCACTAATTCCAATTTACCCTTTTGAACCCCTCTTGAAAATGGCTTGTTCTCTCTCCTATTTTGCAGTTTCCAAATTCGAACCACAGGGTTGTGATGAGGAGACCTGGGAGGCTACCTTTTTGTGGTGGCCGGCCATTAATTGTTCTTGGCCTTTTTGACCCTTGGCCGGCCGGCTAGGGGAGGTGGCCGGCCGGCCACCTGCAGCAAAATTACCTGGCCGGCCATGTTCCTCTCTCCTTCCACTTTACAGCTGTACAGCTGTTTCCCCTAGAAAATATCTATATCCGGGGGATATTTTGTGGGGGAACAAGGAGCTTGATTTTGGCTCCACTTTTGCCTAGAGTCTTCTCTCCCTCTCTTGCATATTGCTGGCCTCCCAACTCTAGAAAAGGGGTTACAAGAGTTGCTTGGAGGAGATAGATACATATCACCCCATTTCCTTCAAGTTTTGGGCTCCATTTCTTCATCATCTTCAAGCTCTACCATCACCACTCCATTCCAGCAGCAAAGGAGGGGATTCCAGCAGCTTAGAGTCACCAAATCTGGTCCAAGAAGCAACAAAAGTGTTGGTCTTCAAAGGTAAGTCCAATTGCCCTCTTTTCTAGCTCATTTTTGCACCATCTCTAAGCCATACATGCTTGCTGATTTGAGCTCCGACCAAAACTGAAAGTGGCCTTCTTTTAAGCTCATTTTCTTGTTTCATTAAGGGCTCAACCCTGTTTGAGGCCCCCATATTGCACTTGCTTCAATATCCCCTTGTATGTCAATTTTCTTGCATGCTTTGGAAACCCATTATGCTTCCATTTTTGGGCGTTTTACAGAACTAAAAATAGGCTTATTTTGAGCCCCTCTTCAACATTGAAGAAGGGCGCATCACTGCTTGAGGTATATTTTATACACTTCATGTTATATCCCTCTTTTGGTCCCCATTCTTGCATGCTTTGGCAGCCTATCATGCTTCTGTTTTTGGCCTTTTTACAGTTCTAAAAATAGTCTTATTTTGGCCCATTCTACATGTTTTATTTAGGGTCTTTGGATGTTTGTTGAATATTTTGCACACTTTGTGTTATAGCCTCCTTTTGAGCCTCATTTTGCATTGCATTTCTAGCATGTTTGTATACTGTTTTTGGATTTTTACAGTTCTGTAACTGTGCTTATTTTTGGTCCCTCTTCAATGTTGTAGAAGGGAATTTTTCATTTTGGGCATTGCATATACCACTTGCCTCTTTGGCCACCTTTTGGCCCTTTTTCTTGCATAAGAACTTAGCCTTGTCTATGATTGTTTTTTGGATTTTTACAGTTCTGTAAAGTGGCTTATTTTGGGCCCCTCTTCAATGTTGTTGAAGGGCCCTAACCTGTTTGGAGTTAGCAGCTGTGAGTTGCTTCATAACTTCATGTTTAGGGCCATTTTTGCATGCCATTGTTGCCCTATCTTTGCTTGCTTTTTGGCCATGCTTTGAACTGGAAAAATGCTTATTTTGGGGCTGTATTGCTTCTGTCTTTTCATTCCATGTACCAATTATGCATGCTTTGTATAGCTGTAGTTCATTTTATGTGCCTAATTTTGCATTTCGGGAGAGATTCCATGCATCGGGTGTATTTTCGCCTCATTTCGGGGCTGCTTTCCCCCACTTTTCAGTGCTGAAATCCCATTACCATGTTTGCATATCATTTCCCATGCCATAGTTCGCATTTTTGCATTGCCTCGATTTGTGTGCCCGTGTGCACGCATTTCGAGGCACTTCATTTTTATCCATCGGCCTCTTATGTGAGTGTGGCTGAGGCTCTCTCATGTTAGTATAAGTCCATGTTGCATTCTATATGCCTTTTCCATGTCATTTGCATTGCGTATGCCATTGTCTCGGTTTGCGTGCCCGTGTGCACGCATTTCGAGGCACTTCATTTTTATCCATCGGCCTCTTATGTGAGTGTGGCTGAGGCTCTCTCATGTTAGTATAAGTCCATGTTGCATTCTATATGCCTTTTCCATGCCATTTGCATTGCGTATGCCATTGTCTCGGTTTGCGTGCCCGTGTGCACGCATTTCGAGGCACTTCATTTTTATCCATCGGCCTCTTATGTGAGTGTGGCTGAGGCTCTCTCATGTTAGTATAAGTCCATGTTGCATTCTATACGCCTTTTCCATGTCATTTGTATTGCGTATGCCATTGCCTCGGTTTGCGTGCCCGTATGCACGCATTTCGAGGCACTTCATTTTTAGTGAGTGTGGCTGAAGCTCTCTCATGTTAGTGTAAGCCCATATCACATTTCCATGTCATTTGCATTGCATTCTGTCATTTTCTCGGTTTGCGTGCCCGTGTGCACGCATTTCGAGGCATCTCATTTTCATAGCATTGTGCATGCTAGGCTGTATCTTAGTTGCATTTCATGCATATCATGCATATTGCATCGTGTTCGGGATAGGAGTTAGCCCGGGCACGGGAAACGAGGTACGTTTCGTACTCCGAGTGACGGAACGTGTCTCAATTCCAAGTCACCGACACTCCGGATTGTCCATGATGGAGTTAGGTTTTGTTGTGTTTACACGTGCATTCATTCTATATTGAGCTGCACATTTCGACTCGTCTGCCATCATGCATCGATATGCGTGATTGGTGGCACGAGGATCGAGGCATGCATATATCTGTGAAAATACATTGCTATGCCCCTTTCCTGCTCTCTGTTGCAGCAAAATGAAGAATCAGCAACTTTTCGAAGTTTGGCACGCATTTCAAGAACAGGTGTAAACAGAGGCTAATCGGGGCATCGTCATGAATTTCCGCGCTAGGGCAGCCCAGACATGTATCATTCATCAGGAGCAAGGTAGTCCCTGGCTTGCACGCCAGTTTTACAGCTTTCTTAGTTAATCTATTAATTAATTAGGAATTTGTACATTATTCGGACTGTAATATTTGGACTGTAATATTCTTTTATTCGGGACTGTATATTTATTCGGACCCTCTGCACGAGGGCATAACTGTAATAAGTGTGCGTGTGTGTGTTGTATGTCTTCCAACCCCACGTCTTTCTTCCCTTTTATTTATCCGCTTATGATGGTTAGATTAGGGCATATTTCAATTAGCATACAGTATGACAGCATGTTTGCATCATTCATCTGTTTTGCATGCACCGAGCTCGGCGCACCATACTAACTGTATCGTACTTTCAATTCCAAATTGAATACATGTTAGCTGTAGCATTCCATATGCCATGTTTAGAATAGCCGAGCCTGCTATAGTTTGCATTCTTGCATGTGTTGCATTAGGCATTTCTGTATACTTAGGATTCATGCATGATTTCTAATGTAAATTCTGTTTTGGCTTGGAGTACCCGGTGAGCTTTATGCTTTAGCATCCTTGCATGCGTCTGAGTGACTGCCATGAATAGCATGCTTACCATGAGGCTAATTGCTTATATGATATAACTGCCTGAATGCCTGTGGGTGAAGGTTGGGTTACTTAAATTGGAATAAATCATCAAATGTTTTAAGCCTATCTGCGGGTAGCAAACCATTTTCAAAAAGCGAACATGAAATGTTTTGTTCCAATTCAGGCGATCCAGTCTATACTTGTATGCTGTGCGCATCACATAGTAACCTAGGCTAATAACCGGAATAAGAACATACAATGTTTTCAAAAATAGATATCATGGTTAGTAGAGGCCGGTCTATGACCGGGCGAGCGGGGGTGCTCACGAAGTGACCTTCCCCAATCGTACCCAAGTTCCCGAGCCGAGGCAACTTTGGTGATGACGGACACGTGGCCTTTGGCACCGAGTCAGGATTTCCTAAATTTCCCAAAATAAAATATTTAGGTGGCGACTCTGTATCTGGCAAAGCAGTCCATGTTTGGCATTTCTTTCAAAAATCTGTTTTCTCAAAAACGATTTGCCGGATTTGGACTCTTTGGTTCAGATTTAGAACCGTGACTACAAATCGAGTCCGAGCTGTAGCGAGGCCCCCTCCCCCGCGGGCTTGTTACAGTTTCTGGCGACTCCGCTGGGGATTTAGAGAACTTGACTCGAACTCATGATATCTGTTTTTGACTACACTTGTGTGTTTCTTTGCATTGCATTTGCATTGGTGCGCCTAGGACACCGTGTTTGCCATCTGCTATTCCTGCACGGTTTGCCGGAGGCTTGTCTTGTCAAGGCATGACCATAAGGCTGACCGGTTGTGGGCTCTGCCAGTATGGGAACACAAACCCCGGTTTTACCGGGGCTCCCCTTTTGACTATTCGACCTAGTGCATATTCGGATCCATAGTGACCATTCCAAACTAGGACAGGTTGCTTACCCGTTTATAGGTTGTTTGAAACCGCTGCGTGCGTAGTGAAACCCTAGCTCCTGACAAAATAGGACAGGGAAACCCTACCCCTTCATAGGGGTGTTTTGGCTCTCACTTGTCTGCTATGTGCTTTAGAGTGCGTCTCTACAGGAATGCATGTATCAGTTTGCAAGTCTGGGCATCAGGCCTGCGGGCATTACTATCAGTATTTGGGAGTCAGCTTTACCTGTGGGTATCAGACTTAGATTTGGGGCAGAATTTTGGGGCAGAATTCAGTAGAGGGCACACTCATTCAACTATGCGCGTATCTGTTCAGATGGAATCAGGCTAAGATGCTGTCTGTTTTCTCTTTTGCTAGGTAGTCTGGGAACTAAGCTTCAGAAGGCTCCGATATCCCCGAGGTTCATCGAACTTGTGCTGATAGACTTTGTCAGGTCAGAGACTCAGTTCAAGGGCAATCAGTGTTCTTTTGCCAGAGGCAGGGTAAAAGGGCTAGTCGGGCACAAATCACCGGTTCAGCAGTTACCAGGTCAGCGGCCCTTATCCACCCCACCAGTGAACAGTCAGGCTGAGGTCTCAGTTTCTACTGCAGGGATAGATACCAACCAGTCAGATGGATTAGCCAAACACATCAGAGATGGAGGCAATGATGCGCCAGATGCAAGAGAGTATGAAACTCATGCAGCAGGATGCTGCCCGTCAGGAGGAATTTGCCAAACGGCAGGCTGCAATCATGGCCCAGCAAGCCGAGCTCATCACCAAGCTGCAACAGCAAAGCGGCGCGTCCGCTTCACAACAAGTTCCTCCCCCAGCAGGAGTTCCAGCACCTGGGGAGACGCCAAATGTCCAGGAAGGTACGGACATTCCGGTAGGGCCGGCTCTGCCCCCAATTTTACCTCAACTATCCAAAACACCTACCAATCTACCGGACTCTCCCTCCGAGTTTGAGGTTGACCCCATAGCGTTGAAGTTGAGCAAGCTTGAAAAGCTGTTCAAGAAATCCCAGGGGGTAAAGTCCATCCCGGGCATTGAGGACGGGTACACCGACGCAGCTGTAACTCTGCCGGACAGGTTCAAGATGCCTCACATCGACCGTTTTGACGGGTCAGGAGATCCCATGGTCCACTTGAGCTTGTTTTCAGATGTTTTGCGCCCGATGGGTTTGACAAGATTACAGAAGCTCTCCCTTTTTGGCAGGACCCTGTCGGGTATTGCAGTCACCTGGTATGCCAAATTGGAGGATTCAGTGAAACAAAGCTGGGAGGAGATGGCCGAGGCCTTCGTTGCACAATATTCATACAATACCCAAATCGAGATTACGACCCGTGATCTTGTGACGATGAGGCAGGAGCCGAAGGAGAGCTTCTCAGAATTCGTGACCCGCTGGAGAGCCAAAGCCTCAATGATGACCATTAGGCCAACGGACAAAGATCAAATTCGGATGATTGTGCGCAATCTCCAGCCCAAGCTAATGCAGAAAATGATCGTGATCCCCTTCCCTACTTTCTCAGATTTACACGAGATGGGAGTGCAGATCGAGGATGCTATGAAGCAGGGCCTCTTTGACCAGAAGAAGGAGCAGCCCAGGAGGGCATTTTCCCGCAGTTCGAATGCGACCACCAGTGGTGATGCAGCTGCAAGATCTTCTGATGTGGGCATGGTGGCTACCACCGTATCAAAAACAGCTACCCCATTCACCGGTGCGTCCGGAAGTAGCTCACAAGGAACCAAGTACCCACCTCGAGTCAAAAGGGTTTTCACCCCGCTTTATATGCCTTTGTCAAAAGCTTTAGAGGCCTTAATCCGGAAAGGGCATCTGAAACCGTTGGAACAACGGCCCCTACCCGATCCTATCCCTGCAAAACATGATCAGACTAAGTACTGCGCCTACCATCAGCAAACAGGCCATACTACCGACGACTGCTTTCGTCTGCGCCATGATGTACAAGATCTGTTTGACAACGGGATCATCCCCGCGCCAGTCCAGCAAAGTCTATCGGCACTTGATAGGTGAACTTGTGGGGGGGATAATGTGATCTAACCAAGGAATGAACCACCTGCGGATGGCGTTCAGATTATTCCAGCTGTGGTGGATGGCATGCACTGTTTTGAGCAATGTACAAGTGCTGTTAATTTTGCGTTCTGACTTGGGTATTGGGTCAGTCTTGTTGTTTTATTTTGAGTCTGTCTTTTTGTTTTGAGTCAGTCTCTTTTTGTTTTGGGTCTATCTTGTTGTATCAAGTTAGTCCTGTTGTATAGGAGTCGGGTGATTCCGGGGGATGTTACCTCGGGCATCACCATTTTGTTTTGAGTCTGTCTTTTTCGTTTTGTTTTGAGTCTGTTTCTGCCAGGGAGCCAGTTGTACCAAAAGATTTGAATGAACAGCAGCAAGTTTTGCACTTCTGTGTTCGCTTCTGCCATGTGCCAATTGTGCCAGAAAGTTTGAATGAAATGGCAGTGCATTCCACCTGCTCTCTTGTGCCCTAGAATCATTGCATTGACCTAAGTTTTTCAAAACTTTTTAAACACTGTGGCGAAAACGAAGAGGAAGGAATTCCTCGGGATTTGCAAAACTTTGATCATTTGAGGGAAAGAGAGGCGTACTAAGCCCTTAATGAAATCATGCTTGTTAGCGTGAGTACTGAGAAGGACCCTGGCTTGATTCAGACTGGTTTCACACTATCTTCAGCGCGAGCGATTTGTCGCTTTCTTAAAAACTTTCAAAAACAAAATGTTTTGCGCGGTCCTGCGAAGACCTGTGTGGAATCGCTCCTGAGATTGTGCAGCCTAGGATCACTCTCAGCCTCGAGACTCAACCCCTTTCGCTTCCAAACCTTGAATTTGAATTCAGAAGGTTCAATGGCCAACTACGATGTGAGGCCTATGTGGCTAGATTTGAAGCAGCCCTCGAGCAAGAGGCATCAAAGTCAGATCAAGAAGATAAGACCTCGTCAGAAGAAGCTTGCAAAGCTAGAACAGAAACACCCCTCGAACTAGGGGCAAAAATGTCCGATGTGCTCGAAGGGCCGAAGACGGATCCTTCTGCAAATCGATACAGCAGCCACTCTCTTGGATTCAGATGACTTCAGGATCTCAAAACCATTTGGCATGGACAAAGCTACACTTTTACCCTGGAGAGGCTCGCTGGGCCGAAAACCCGGAAGGGCGGCCCAGGCAAAAGTTAGAGCAAGAAAAAGAACAAAAAAGAACAAAAAAAAGCAAAATGCAAAGAATGAAAAAAAGAAGAAGAAAAAGAAGAAAATGAAGAAAATGAAAAGAAAGGATGAAAAGAAAAAAAAAAAGAAGAAAAAAAGAAAAGAAGAACAAAGCTCGCAAGGTCGAAAACCCGCGACGGGCGCCTTAGCAAAATTTAGAGCCTAAAAAAGAGAGGTTAATACCCGAGTGTACCTTAACCCCGAACTACGTGAGGCTTGATTCCCATCCTCGGGATACGTAGGCAACTTCATTCTGAAGTCCAGCCCTAAAACACTTCAAATTCGATCATGTCCATGTGATGGTTCTGATAATCTTTGCTTTCTCTGTATCCGAGAGTTCGGTTGCAATCATCGTTTCGAGGACTGATTATAATGCGCTGCGGTGCCATTCACACAAGGGGCAACTTTCCGTTGCCATTGAATGCGCTGCGGTGCCATTCACACAAGGGGCAACTTTCCGTTGCCATTCAATGCGCTGCGGTGCCATTCACACAAGGGGCAACTTTCCGTTGCCATTCAATGCGCTGCGGTGCCGTCCAAACAAGGGGTAACTTTCCGTTGCCATTCAATGCGCAGCGGTGCCGTTCAAACAAGGGGAAACTTTCCGTTGCCATGCAGTGTCCTTCAGACAAGGGGCAATTTTCCATTGCTACGGATCCGAGGTTGTGCATCTCAAGAGTAGGTTCCGTGCTCGTTGAGCAGTGGTAGTTTGCAAAAATAGTTTTTGAGAATTTTTACTAAGGTTGACTAATCTTCTCGAAAAGTATTCCATTTTTAAAACTGGACCATTTCTTGGACCCAAAAAAGGGAAAATTTTCAGTGCTCACAACATAACTTGCATGATTTCAAATCAGAAAATTGAACAAACATGTTAATCTAACTCTCATTTTGGTCAAAATTTTTAGGAGAAAACTAAAACAAAAAAAAAATGGTCAAAATGATGAACTAGGGGCACAGTTGAGTCAGGCTTCCTGTCTTTCCCATTGTCAACATACTTGCCAAGAAAGGCACTCTACTTGCCAAAAGGGCACTCTACCTGCCAGAAAAGGGCACAACAAAGGGCAGAAAGCTCTCTCATCCTCCAAGCAGCAAGGTATCAAGCCGAGTGCGAAGCACGAATTGGAATGGATCGAGATGCTCCATTCCCTCATCCGGCGCATCGACAGATGTCACCGAAGGAAATAACCGCGAGCTGATTATGTTTGGTGTGAGCCCGCAACTTCCTATTCATCCATCTGCCACCCAGGGGAGGGATGAAAAATGAGAGAATGAAGAATAGAGAGACGTGCGATGAGAGGAAAAGTGAGAAGAGGGCTTTTTTCAGAAAAACAGAGCTTGAGGGCCGAGTGATGTGAGAACCACAAATGAGAAAGGGTGGGAAACACTACCCGGTGAAACAGGCTCCCTGTGCACGTCCGAGTGTCGTGTCTTTTTGTTTTATCTCGATTCTTGTTTTGAGTCGTTTCGAGTGTTACTCGATGTGTCTAGGTTGTGCGCTTTTTATTTCTTTGTTGAGTTGTCTTGCTGTGTTCAGTCATAGGCTCGATACCCGGTCGAAAGCTCATTTATCAATTCAAAAATAAAATCGTTTTGCGCTCCGAGTGCCGTGCCGTTCTCTACATTGGTACAAAAAAAGATTCGTTCTTTCATAAAACCGCAGGGTTCAACCCAGGTCATGTCAGAACAGTAAAACCAGGACCTATCTAAAGCTATATGAGTTCTAGACTGCAAAGCAAAAGCAAAAGAGGAAATGTCGAGCATCTGAGTTTGTTTCAACTTCAGTAAGTTCCGAGACTACATTCCGTGTGTACCTCTTCAGGTCTTGCCAATGCTCCGAAGTATGAGTGTGCCTCTACCTTAAGCTCAAGATCAAGTCTGCTTCAAGCCAGAATGGCGATCAAAAGTGCTCTCCCTGAGTACCATTCCCTGCCAGAGGCATCTTGGCTGTGTTCGCAATGAGTTCCTAGGAGACCAACTGCGACGGTGGAAACTAGAGTTCGAATGGCTGATGCCTAGAACGTAAAGGTTCAGAATTTCCGGGACTAAAGTTTGGTTTAAATACCCAGAGGCGCGTCCTCGGCTTGAAATCTGTATGGAAGCCCCATAGGTTGAGATAGCGTGTATGCACCTCAATTCTGGATACTGAACCAACCTAGTCTGTCACCCCGTTGGAGAATAGGGAAAGTTGTGAATATGATCAGGAAGAAAGGCAACATCCAAAGTGTTCTACGTGAAGAATCCTTGTCAGTATTTCAGAGCCTTTGTACTGTGAGTTGAAGGTAAGTGTTCGAAGAGCACGAGGGGAGATCCCCGTCAGAGTAGAGCGGTTCATCGCCACTCACCCCATGAGGTGCTTTCTAAAAGCGCCGCTACGCTTGTTTATTGCGTTCCTTAAGCATCATGCATTGTATTGCACTGTACCTATCAAGTTTCTTTCTCATTCATGCACGATATTGTATGTACGGTTCATTCAAAGAAGTTCCGTTTGAGATCCTTTATTTAGTGTATCAATCACACTTCATTTATTTAGTGTATCAATCATACTTCTTTCATTTTGTGTATCTATCGCATACATTCTCGTTTTGTGTATCAATCACACTTCACTTCATTCACTTTTGTGTATCTATCACACACATTCTCATTTTGTGTATCTACCATGCACATATTCTCTTTTAGTGTATCAATCACACTCTGTTCACATAGTGCATCTATCACACTTTGTGTTCACTTTTAGTATATCCATCATACTCTGTTCACATAGTGCATCTATCACACTTTGTGTTCACTTTTAGTGTATCAATCATACTCTGTTCACATAGTGCATCTATCACACTTTGTGTTCATTTTCAGTGTATCAATCACACTCTGTTCACATAGTGCATCTATCACACTTTGTGTTCACTTTTAGTATATCCATCATACTCTGTTCACATAGTGCATCTATCACACTTTGTGTTCATTTTCAGTGTATCAATCACACTCTGTTCACATAGTGCATCTATCACACTTTGTGTTCGCTTTTAGTATATCCATCATACTCTGTTCACTAAGTGCATCTATCACACTTTGTGTTCTCTTTTAGTGTATCAATCACACTCTGTTCACATAGTGCATCTATCACACTTTGTGTTCACTTTTAGTATATCCATCATACTCTGTTCACATAGTGCATCTATCACACTTTGTGTTCGCTTTTAGTGTATCAATCACACTCTGTTCACATAGTGCATCTATCACACTTTGTGTTCGCTTTTAGTATATCCATCATACTTGTTCACCAAGTGCATCTATCACACTTTGTGTTCCCTTTTAGTATATCCATCATACTTGTTCACTAAGTGCATCTATCACACTTCGTGTTCACATTTAGTATATCAATCATACTTTGTTCACTAAGTGCATCTTTCACACTTTGTGTTCACCTTTAGTGTATCCATCACACTTTGCTCACTTCACCCTTTTGTGTATCAATCACACACTCACACTTTATGTATCTATCATACTTGTTCACTTAGTGCATCTATCACACTTTGTGTATCAATCACACACGCTCACACTATGCCTACTTTGTGTATCAATCACACGCGTTCACACTGTGTATCAATCACACACTCTCGCTTTGTGTATCTATCATACTTGATCACTTAGTGCATCTATCACACTTTGTGCTCACCTTTTTGTGTATCAATCACATGTTCGCTCTGTATATCTATCACACATGCACACTGTATTTGCAGTGAGAATTCCATAATTTTCTTACATCTTTTCTGCACGAGGTGTAGTTTGGCTCGAGTTTACTTGCTTGCCTAGCATTCGCTTAAAATGTTGCATTTATTTCGCATAATTGCTTCATTACAGCTCTCTTTGCATGATCATGAGTGATAACCGGCTTCGCGTAGCGTATAAGTCCAATCTTCAAAATTTTCTTGCATTATCATTTGCACTTTGCCCCCTTTGCCTGCGGGCATGCCTGCGGGCACGTCTCTGTTTATCTTGTATGTTTGTCTAAGTCTTCGGCCTCGTCAAAAATGGGTCGTCTCTAGGCTTTGACATTCACTCCCGTCACTTATGACTTTCGAGTTCTGTCAAAGAGGGGCAACTGTAGACACCCCATTTTTGACCGACCTTAAGACTTAGATGTCACCAGTTGAGCGCTTGGTGATATTGCATAATGTGCTCATTCAGAAGTTTCAGAGTCGCGGCCGTGAGCCCCGCCTCCGGACTTCCGAACCCTCTTTTGTGCCTTGCCTCGGTTTGCGAACCAGACTTGGTTTTTTCTGTTTCTTTTCCTAAGGGGAGGGAGAGGTCCTGTAGACCATCTCTCAGTGGCCGTAGGCTACATTTTATGGTCGTAGGCCATTTTGCCCATTTCGGAGCCCGGTTTCCGATTTTTCAGGACCGTTGGCCGTGTGCCTCGGTTCGGGACCGCTTAACCATCTCCATTTGCTCTGATTTTTGGCATACATCCTATTTGCTCCCTTTTGAGGGACACTGGGGTCAAAGAAACCCACTTCGTGGCTGAACGACACTTTCGGTGCTTAGCAGCCTATTTTCGGGACCCCGAACTGCGTGTTTTGGCCCCCGGGCATTCGTTTTACATCGGTTTTCGTTCATTTTTGGCAGGTGCCTCTGTTTTATCACCAGGAAGGTCACTGGAGGGTGGGAGGCCAGCAATTATCTTGGCAACCAGTTATATTCCATTTTCGCCCTCCGACACCCGTTTTTCTCGCTTCCGAGCCAATGTTGAACACCTTGGGGCCACTTTCTTCAAACCCAAGCCACATATTTGTGTTGTACACACATGGGAGGACCCTAAAAGTTCATGGCCGGCCACTAATTCCAATTGACCCTTTTGAACCCCTCCTTCCGAGCCAATGTTGAACACCTTGGGGCCACTTTCTTGAACTTTCAACCACATATTTGTGTTGTACACACATGGGAGGACCCTAAAAGTTCATGGCCGGCCACTAATTCCAATTTACCCTTTTGAACCCCTCTTGAAAATGGCTTGTTCTCTCTCCTATTTTGCAGTTTCCAAATTCGAACCACAGGGTTGTGATGAGGAGACCTGGGAGGCTACCTTTTTGTGGTGGCCGGCCATTAATTGTTCTTGGCCTTTTTGACCCTTGGCCGGCCGGCTAGGGGAGGTGGCCGGCCGGCCACCTGCAGCAAAATTACCTGGCCGGCCATGTTCCTCTCTCCTTCCACTTTACAGCTGTACAGCTGTTTCCCCTAGAAAATATCTATATCCGGGGGATATTTTGTGGGGGAACAAGGAGCTTGATTTTGGCTCCACTTTTGCCTAGAGTCTTCTCTCCCTCTCTTGCATATTGCTGGCCTCCCAACTCTAGAAAAGGGGTTACAAGAGTTGCTTGGAGGAGATAGATACATATCACCCCATTTCCTTCAAGTTTTGGGCTCCATTTCTTCATCATCTTCAAGCTCTACCATCACCACTCCATTCCAGCAGCAAAGGAGGGGATTCCAGCAGCTTAGAGTCACCAAATCTGGTCCAAGAAGCAACAAAAGTGTTGGTCTTCAAAGGTAAGTCCAATTGCCCTCTTTTCTAGCTCATTTTTGCACCATCTCTAAGCCATACATGCTTGCTGATTTGAGCTCCGACCAAAACTGAAAGTGGCCTTCTTTTAAGCTCATTTTCTTGTTTCATTAAGGGCTCAACCCTGTTTGAGGCCCCCATATTGCACTTGCTTCAATATCCCCTTGTATGTCAATTTTCTTGCATGCTTTGGAAACCCATTATGCTTCCATTTTTGGGCGTTTTACAGAACTAAAAATAGGCTTATTTTGATCCCCTCTTCAACATTGAAGAAGGGCGCATCACTGCTTGAGGTATATTTTATACACTTCATGTTATATCCCTCTTTTGGTCCCCATTCTTGCATGCTTTGGCAGCCTATCATGCTTCTGTTTTTGGCCTTTTTACAGTTCTGAAAATAGTCTTATTTTGGCCCATTCTACATGTTTTATTTAGGGTCTTTGGATGTTTGTTGAATATTTTGCACACTTTGTGTTATAGCCTCCTTTTGAGCCTCATTTTGCATTGCATTTCTAGCATGTTTGTATACTGTTTTTGGGTTTTACAGTTCTGTAACTGTGGTTATTTTTGGCCCCTCTTCAATGTTGTAGAAGGGAATTTTTCATTTTGGACATTGCATATACCACTTGCCTCTTTGGCCACCTTTTGGCCCTTTTTCTTGCATAAGAACTTAGCCTTGTCTATGATTGTTTTTTGGGTTTTTACAGTTCTGTAAAGTGGCTTATTTTGGGCCCCTCTTCAATGTTGTTGAAGGGCCCTAACCTGTTTGGAGTTAGCAGCTGTGAGTTGCTTCATAACTTCATGTTTATGGCCATTTTTGCATGCCATTGTTGCCCTATCTTTGCTTGCTTTTTGGCCATGCTTTGAACTGCAAAAATGCTTATTTTGGGGCTGTCTTGCTTCTGTCTTTTCATTCCATGTACCAATTATGCATGCTTTGTATAGCTGTAGTTCATTTTATGTGCCTAATTTTGCATTTCGGGAGAGATTCCATGCATCGGGTGTATTTTCGCCTCATTTCGGGGCTGCTTTCCCCCACTTTTCAGTGCTGAAATCCCATTACCATGTTTGCATATCATTTCCCATGCCATAGTTCGTATTTTTGCATTGCCTCGGTTTGTGTGCCCGTGTGCACGCATTTCGAGGCACTTCATTTTTATCCATCGGCCTCTTATGTGAGTGTGGCTGAGGCTCTCTCATGTTAGTATAAGTCCATGTTGCATTCTATATGCCTTTTCCATGTCATTTGCATTGCATATGCCATTGTCTCGGTTTGCGTGCCCGTGTGCACGCATTTCGAGGCACTTCATTTTTATCCATCGGCCTCTTATGTGAGTGTGGCTGAGGCTCTCTCATGTTAGTATAAGTCCATGTTGCATTCTATATGCCTTTTCCATGCCATTTGCATTGCGTATGCCATTGCCTCGGTTTGCGTACCCGTGTGCACGCATTTCGAGGCACTTCATTTTTATCCATCGGCCTCTTATGTGAGTGTGGCTGAGGCTCTCTCATGTTAGTATAAGTCCATGTTGCATTCTATACGCCTTTTCCATGTCATTTGCATTGCGTATGCCATTGCCTCGGTTTGCGTGCCCGTGTGCACACATTTCGAGGCACTTCATTTTTAGTGAGTGTGGCTGAAGCTCTCTCATGTTAGTGTAAGCCCATATCACATTTCCATGTCATTTGCATTGCATTCTGTCATTTTTTCGGTTTGCGTGCCCGTGTGCACGCATTTCGAGGCATCTCATTTTCATAGCATTGTGCATGCTAGGCTGTATCTTAGTTGCATTTCATGCATATCATGCATATTGCATCGTGTTCGGGATAGGAGTTAGCCCGGGCACGGGAAACGAGGTACGTTTCGTACTCCGAGTGACGGAACGTGTCTCAATTCCAAGTCACCGACACTCCAGATTGTCCATGATGGAGTTAGGTTTTGTTGTGTTTACACGTGCATTCATTCTATATTGAGCTGCACATTTCGACTCCTCTGCCATCATGCATCGATATGCGTGATTGGTGGCACAAGGATCGAGGCATGCATATATCTGTGAAAATACATTGCTATGCCCCTTTCCTGCTCTCTGTTGCAGCAAAATGAAGAATCAGCAACTTTTCGAAGTTTGGCACGTATTTCAAGAACAGGTGTAAACAGAGGCTAATCGAGGCATCGTCATGAATTTCCGCGCTAGGGCAGCCCAGACATGCATCATTCATCAGGAGCAAGGCAGTCCCTGGCTTGCACGCCAGTTTTACAACTTTTTTAGTTAATCTGTTAATTAATTAGGAATTTGTACATTATTCGGACTGTAATATTTGGACTGTAATATTCTTTTATTCGGGACTGTATATTTATTCGGACCCTCTGCGCGAGGGCATAACTGTAATAAGTGTGCGTGTGTGTGTTGTATGTCTTCCAACCCCACGTCTTTCTTCCCTTTTATTTATCCGCTTATGATGGTTAGATTAGGGCATATTTCAATTAGCATACAGTATGACAGCATGTTTGCATCATTCATCTGTTTTGCATGCACCGGGCTCGGCGCACCATACTAACTGCATCGTACTTTCAATTCCAAATTGAATACATGTTAGCTGTAGCATTCCATATGCCATGTTTAGAATAGCCGAGCCTGCTATAGTTTGCATTCTTGCATGTGTTGTATTAGGCATTTCTGTATACTTAGGATTCATGCATGATTTCTAATGTAAATTCTGTTTTGGCTTGGAGTACCCGGTGAGCTTTATGCTTTAGCATCCTTGCATGCGTGTGAGTGATTGCCATGAATAGCATGCTTACCATGAGGCTAATTGCTTATATGATATAACTGCCTGAATGCCTGTGGGTGAAGGTTGGGTTACTTAAATTGGAATAAATCATCAAATGTTTTAAGCCTACCTGCGGGTAGCAAACCATTTTCAAAAAGCGAACATGAAATGTTTTGTTCCAATTCAGGCGATCCAGTCTATACTTGTATGCTGTGCGCATCACATAGTAACCTAGGCTAATAACCGGAATAAGAACATACAATGTTTTCAAAAATAGATATCATGGTTAGTAGAGGCCGGTCTATGACCGGGCGAGCGGGGGTGCTCACGAAGTGACCTTCCCCAATCGTACCCAAGTTCCCGAGCCGAGGCAACTTTGGTGATGACGGACACGTGGCCTTTGGCACCGAGTCAGGGTTTCCTAAATTTCCCAAAATAAAATATTTAGGTGGCGACTCTGTATCTGGCAAAGCAGTCCATGTTTGGCACTTCTTTCAAAAATCTGTTTTCTCAAAAACGATTTGCTGGATTTGGACTCTTTGGTTCAGATTTAGAACCGTGACTACAAATCGAGTCCGAGCTGTAGCGAGGCCCCCTCCCCCGCGGGCTTGTTACAGTATAAGAAAGTATTTCTCAATTAGAATATACCCAAATTATTGGAAGCTTAATGTATTTGATGAACTGCACTCACCTAGATATAGCTTATGCAATAAGTAAATTAAGTAGATATACGAGTAACCCAGGAGTAGAACACTGGAAAGCAATTATAAGGGCTTTAAGATATCTCCGATTTACTCGTAACATTAGGCTAAATTACACTAGATATCCAATAGTGCTTGAAGGATATTGTGATGCAAACTGGATGTCAGATACTAGAGACTCAAAATTATTAGTGGGTATGTCTTTACTCTTGGTGGGGCGACTGTATCTTTGAAATCTTCCAAACAGACTTGCATTGCTAGGTCTGCTATGAAATCATAATTTATAGTTTCAGATAAAGTTGGGGAAAAAGCAGAATGGCTTTGTCATTTCCTTGAAGATATTCCAATGTGACCAAAATTAGTGCCTGCTATATGCATACATTGTGATAGTCAATTAGTAATAGGTAGAGCACAGAGTCATATGTATAACGGTAAGTCATGACACATTCGTCGTTGACATAACACCGTGAGACAATTACTCTGTAATGAAATTATTTCCATTGAATATGTAAAGTCTAAAGACAACATAGCGGATCCACTAACTAAAGGGTTAGCAAGAGAGCTAGTTGAAAATTAATTGAGGGGAATGAGACTTAAGCCTATTAAATAAGAGTTACCATAATGGCAACCCAACCTAGTTGACTGGAGATTCCAAGATTTAGGTTCAAAGGGACAACCGAGTTGTGTATGACTCATAAGGATCATTGGGAAGTTACACTCCTATCCATTTCTATGATGTAATAGTGACGTCTGCAGTGTTTTAGGTTAAGTAATACTTTTAATGATTCTTATATCTAGGTATACCTAGTGGAGTATGGCAGGATACTCTTCATAAGAATCACCTATATGAGGGTGAATTGGGCCGGTTCTATGAGTGTGAAGGACTACAATTCTTTAGAGCACTCATGAAAGACCAGGTTGTTCAGGGCCAAAATGAACACAATAGTGAGAACCAAACTGTGCCTGCTAATATACTTTGTGGGTTCTATTGTCTTGGTTTACATAAATAGCTGAACAGTTCAAGACATCATGTTCACTGATTAGCTAGTAAATCTAATAATGTCTCACAAAGGAAGGTTCAAAGCCAAAAGTTACCTATCATTTGCAGAATATTTCCAATTTCTGTACTCTCTGTAATTAGATCATGTTGTTGCATTTTCTCTCCATCAAATTCTATTCATGTGGGGGATTGTTGGAATTATGGTTTTTATAGGCTTATTTTTAGGCCAACTTTGAGTCCAAATTTGGATGGGGCCCACACGTCTTTTGAGGTGGATCCAAAGAGGTGATGTGTTCCTTGCCACATAGCAAGTCACATGGTGAAGACGGTTTGTCAAAACCATTTATGAGTGAATGAGAAGTTGACGTCGTTTTCGGGTTCATGGAATGGACAATTAAAGAGTACAGTGTGGGTTTCTTTGAAATGGTTGTCCCAAATTGAAACTTGAAGAAAGTTTATGTGAGTATATAAACTCTAGGTGGCAACACTTGGGTTGGGCCCGAAGGGGCACCCCAAGTTTGTAGGAGGGAGGAGTTATGGACAAAGCGAGCCTTGGCTCAAACTACCACACGCGACATACTTTCCAATTGTTTAAACTGCTCTAAATTGCCCAGTACTTCTGAACAGATTCGGTTCCTTCCAGATAGGTTTAAAACTGCCCAGCAATTATGGACAGATTCAAATCTATTTTTGCACCTGTTCGGCTCAATGATGTACCTGTTCAGCCTTTCTAAAAAGGCACCTAATTCTTATAAAAGTAGATTCATTCCTGTAGTTTTGATAATTCTAAAAATTTATTTTTCTTGTTTTCCTTTGTGCCATCTTGCATAAATATTCGTCATATTATTTTAGAGAAAATTTCTTAGAGTATAAAACATAGGTTTTGTTCGCTGTACAGATTATTTGGAGTGCTACTACAAGCTGTGTAGATCATTGTATCCTGGGAGATAGACGCCATTTATCCGTAAGCACGGAAGCAAGGCGAATTTGTCTTAAGGATAGAGTGTCACACACTAGACTTGATCTTTTATTTTGTGCTTATTCGGTTAGGTAAATAAATTCTGTAAGTAATTTATTTTTATTTGTTTGATTTGGTTTCACATTATTTATTTTATACAGAAGATTGTTCCAACATATGCTAACTTACTTTTGTTAGCTAGTTAGGCGGCAGTGAATGATTCATTTAGGCTGTGTTTAAATTTTAAAATTGAGTAGAGATCTGAAAAGAAAGAAAGAAAAAGCGATAGAAATTAAGAAAAAAAAATATTTAATATATATTTTTGTTTCCTTTTCTAAAATTTTTATTTAAATTTTTGATTCAAATATAGTCTGAATATAGTGATTTCTCATTAGCCGAAAGAGTGGTACGTATTTAATAATCTTCTATCCTCGCAGAGTTTGCTTTTGTGAAAGGGATAGCAATTGGAAGCCAACTAGAGGCAAAATGACTTCCAATTTGAGATTCTCCTCCAAAAAGGACATACACTTTACAACATAAAGAGAGGGAAACATGAGATAAGGGTGGTATGGTCGGACAAAGAGCCATAATCCCATAGCCCTCACAACAGAGGGTACATGGTATGATTCAGATAATTTGAGAGTAAAATTATAATTGAATAATGGATTGGTGGATTGATTAATTACGATTTGAGTGATTTTGAGTGAATTGGTGGATTAAAGAATATTCTAACCAATTATTAAGCATTTACATAATATATGATATACTAATTTGTATAATATCTTTTATATATATATATATATATATAACACAAATTAATTTTACATAATTATATATATATATATATATATAAAACTACTAATTTGTAATAAATTTTACATCTTAAATCTTTCTCACATTTATTTTTATTTTGATATTTTATTAGAAGTTAAAAAATATATATGTATTAACTATAGTGGAGTAAAGCGGTACGATTTTGAAGGCGAATTATAAATTTTAAAGTTTAAACCGTAGTTGACGAATAAAGCGGTATGAATTGATGTGAATCAGTGTAATTTTGACGGATTATACAGTATTTTACACAATCCTGTGAGATAATTCCTCTCTCATTCGGGAACTGTCTTTGTGTCCCTTTCTTTTGTATTTGTTGTAATTATTTAGGTTGGATTTGAATTTTATATTTAGGATGTTATTTGTGAAGAAATATGAAAATAAACTTGAAAAATTTTGAGTTATACTTTGGTCTTTTCTTTTTAATTTTATTTTATATTTCTTCTTAAATTCAAAATCCAAACATAATAAAAAAGAGAACAGTGAGGGACTTTAATTATGGGTAAATTATACAAATGGTCCCTGTAGTTTACACGATGTATCAATTTGGTCCCTGTAATTTCAATTTGTTCGATTTTGTCTCTTAATTTAACAGATTGTGTCATTTTAGTCCAATAAATAACAGTTGTTAAGTTAATTTAACGAATGGTTAAACAATGTGTCAATTTGGTCCCTGTATTTTACACGATGTGTCAATTTAGTCCATGTTGTTTTAATTTTCTCGATTTTGACAGGGACCAAATTGACACATTCTGAAAAATATAGGGACCAAATTGACATCTTGTTTGACTTTGTCGTTAAATTAACTTAATAACCGTTATTTATTGGAATAAAATGACACAATCCGTTAAATTAAGGGGCAAAATCGAGCAAATTAAAATAACAAAAACCAAATTGACACATCGTGTAAATTATAGGGATTATTTGCACAATTTTCCCTTTATTTATTGGTGTAATTGGAAAAATATCTCAAAATTAAAGTATCCATTTCATGCCAAAGGTCGGCTCTTTTTGAGAAAAATTATTCAATAGTTCGGATGTATACTCTCTACATATAAATGTAACAAAAATATATTGCTCTTGTTGATTTGAAACACTATATTGGAGACTATGCTATAGAGATATTTTTTAGGGCAAAGTTTAATTTATCTCTATAGTTTGGGTCATATGCGATTTTGTGATACCCCTGTTCTGCATTATGCTAAATTGGTCCTTAATTTGAATATGATTATGTGTTCAGCCTGACTTTATGTGCCATTATGTGAATATATGTGATTTTGCAATTCTATCTGTTCACTGTAGGAATATCTGTTTGAGTAAACTACTTTGGAAATTAAATTGAGGGCCCTATCGGCCATAGAACCCGAAATTGATTACGCCATTGTGATTGGCATAATTTTTAGAGCCTACGGTGAAACTTAATTGGAAATTTATTCGGGTTAGATTAAACTGATTAAATTGAGGGTCTAGTGCCTCAATTATTTAATATTAATAATTTTAAGTTAGTGGGGCCATATAAGGGCCCTTATTACATTCAATTCTCCTCCTTATATCATTTTGGCTGGAGTTTAACTCTCTAGAAAAGAGAGAGAGTCGACTTTGAGAGAGAGGGGAAGCACCATTGGGCATTTTGATTCAAGATTGTGGATTGGGAAGCTACACTCTAGAATTAACAAGAACGAGTGGAGATTGAAGCTCCTAGGTGAGTGATCAACCCTTAATTCATGAATTTGTGTATGTAATAATGTTAATTCAAAGAGAATATCTGATCAAGAACATGAATGGTATTGAGTATGATGAATTTGAAGTTTATATGCATATGCATGCATAGAATTGCCATGAAATTGCATAATCAAGCATGTGAGGAGTAGAATATGAGAAATTGGGTGTTGAATCATACATGCAAGTATGGTTTGGTCGAGCTTCATGGTTATGAGCACAATTTGTACCAATTGTAATAGAAATGGAGTCAAGGATTGGCATGCATGCATGATTGATGAAGATGTGACGTTGGAACGCATGAATTAATTATGTTGGAAAATGAATTTGAGTCAAAATGGGCCATGCATGTAAGTAATTCTTGGGATTGAGCTTCATTATGTTGTAACTTGGGGTTTATGCCATGTTAGTGTATGTTTCTATGATATTTGAGCCGAAATCATGCATCTTGAACCTTTGAATTTCGAGTTGAAGCTCAAGAACACAGTTCTGGGTTTTTCAGAATTTTGAGGTCCGCTCGAGCGGGGAACCTGACGCTCGAGCGGGAAATGCGTGCTCCCAGTACTTTTGCAAACTTAATGTCCGCTCGGGCGTGGTAATTAACGCTCGAGCGTGGGAGCTATTTTGACAGGCCTTCCGCTCGAGCGTCCTATTTCACGCTTGAGCGTATTTTTGATGCAACTAGCACTTTTGCAGGCCTTGAGGGTCCGCTCGAGCGGGGAAGTCCACGCTCGAGCGGGGACCCTATTTTCTGAAATCCTGTTTTTGCATTTTGTGTTCTGTTTTCCATTCTGTTTCACTTACAAGCACTCTTAGGCATATGTTAAGCATTGTAAATGAGTTAATGAGATAATAATAAAGCCTAAAGAGGAATATGTGAATTAAAGAACGGATTGAACTGTTAATGACCCTTTTGTGTTCATGAAACGTGTAGGGTCAAGCTCCAGGGCAAATCAACAAGCCGATCACTGTGAGTAATATCAATATTTGAAAGTTTGTCAATGTCCAATTGTTATTCCCTTATAAACTTTATGAGCTGTTAATTGGGATTGTGGACTAAAGTCTGACAAGAATCAATGAATGGACCAAAGGTCGTTTTGATAAGAATGAATGGACCGAAGGTCGTTTTGATGTATATGAATGGACCAAAGATCGTTTTGATAAGAATGAATGGACCGAAGGTTGTTTTGATGTATATGAATGGACCAAAGGTCGTTTAGATGAATATGAATGGACCGAAGGTCGTTCTATCATGGATGAGTGGGCTAAAAGCCGTTTTGACGTAAATGAATGGGCTAAAAGCCGTTTTGACGTAAATGGATGGGCCGAAGGCCGTTTTGACATAAATGAATGGGCCGGAGGCCGTTTTGACAAGAATGGACACCTGAATGGGCCAAAGGCCAGTATGTTGGAACTACAGTCACTTGATCTAAATTTTGTATAAGTATATGTATATCTGTGTTAAATAGAAGTATGAATTGGGCCCAAGGCCGTTTGGAGCATGTCGTTCTACATATTGTCATGTAACTGTCATGTTTGATATTATTCACTGGGCTATTGCTCACGCTCATTCATGTGTTTGTAGGTGAGCCAAGGGAAGTCCAAACCCAGCCCCAGTGAAGTCTGCTAGGAGAAATCCGAGTTTTGAGGAAGTCAGCCTTGCATCTCACTCTTGAGACCTACCTTGCCTTTTTGCTATGTACTTATGTTTTGTCTTGTTGGCAAGGGCCTAGTGTATATCTGTAAATAGCCTGTCATAGGTTGACTCGTTTTGAATGATCCTGTCTGTAATGAATTTTGTGAAACTGTAATTTTGAGGTGGGTTATTAACGTAACTGAATATGGTCTGTTTGATGTGCATATAAGCACGGCTCTATGGACAAAGTTTTTAATTTTTGCTTCCGTTTGGCCCCTTTACTCTGACAAGTTATGTTTGTAGAATATGAGGCCGTAGGTAATCTCAAGATTGCTGGCCGGTTATGTCCTTAACCCATAGGGGCGGGTTCGGGTCATGACAGATTTACTCCATAATGTTTGGAAATAATTATATAATCTCTTGTGATTTGTGTATTGAAGTGTACTGTTAAATTCGTTAACGATTTAATGAAAAAAACTAAAATAATCATAGATTTTCGTCATTTTTTTGAAAAGCAAAGTGCATTTTAATCCCCTGTGCTTTATTCCATGTGCGATTTACCCTCTTTAACTTTGAAAATGAGTATATAACCCTCTTATGTCTGTTATGTGTTTCACATTTGCTATTAAGTTTGACGAAATATTTAACAATATATTTCAATTCACAAACCATATGAAAATTATTTGATCATTTCAAAATACAAATATTAGAGAATAAACTGCACATAAGTCAAATCATCAAGGTAAAGTGAAATTTACCATATTTTTTAATCTGAGGTGGGTAGATGTTACACGTTATCTTTTCTTGTTGTGGGTAATAATGGAATCCATTACATCTATGTAGAGATGTAATAATGGCCTGGTCCGGGCTTAGGCCGGCCCAAGTGGGCCTCGCGAGCTCTCTTTTTTTTAGCTGGCTGGGTCGAGTCAGCCTATGCCTATGGACCAAAAAGTGGGCCCAAGCCCACTCATAATAGAGATGTGGGCCTGGGCTTGGGCTGCAGGCCGGTTTAGTCGGGCCTTTTTTTTGTGAAAAATAAACAATAAATACATTATTTATGTAGATTATTTATTAGGAATAAAAAATAAAAGAAAAATTATACTAGAGCATTTTAGTTAAGATTAATGAGATGCTTTGTTTGGTTATGTTTCATGATGGTATTTAAATTTAATTATGTATGACTTATTTTTTTTTTTTTTTAATTATGAACTTATAACTAGAAAGTATGCAATTATGTAATTTTTTTCTTTCGAAATAAATAATTATATATATATGAAAGAAAAATTTCAATATTACAATATTAAATTAATAATATAACATTTATTGAATGAATAATTTTTATTTCAAAATAAAATAACATATTACAAAAATTTATATTATTAAATAGAATAGGTGTAAATTATTGATAATGGTAGAGCAATTACACCACTATAGGCCAAGTGCATCCCTACTAGGTTGGCACCTACTAGCCTACCAATCATTTGCATTATACTCCACCTCAGTAATCTAATATAAAGAAAAAAAAAATGAAATGAAATGAAATAGTAAAAAATAAATTGTTGATCAATTATCAAAAGAGACAGACATTTTAGTCACGTTGCCCGAGGATATCTCATTCAAATCATTTTGAATTTGCTCATTTTCAATATAATTTTGTCTTCTTGTAAACTCATGTATATGATCTCTGGATATCATCAGTGCCTCAACCATTTGGAGTGAAAGCCTGCTTTGGTAATCGCTCAGCACCTGTCCACCTGTACTAAAAATTGTTTTCAAAACAACTGTAGAAATATGAACGGTTAGTATATCACGGGCAATCTGTGAAACCATAAACCACATAGTTTCATTTTATTTCTACCATTCCAAAATGTTAAAATCATCAGAATCATCCACTGACGGACTTTCCAAATAACGTTATAGTTCAGAACTACTTACACTTGTATGTTGAGATATTCTTATACTTTTTATTGTTGAAAAATCACTTAATCTCCCACCTCGAGATGAGACTGCTAGTGTAGTGTGTGTAGGTGTATTTACAAATGCAGTTACTCTGTATTCTTCAAATAATCTGTTGCATGTTTGCATAATAAGGGTAAACTGTGTTTGATCAATGAAAATACGTTCTAAAAATTCTTGTAAACCAATTTCTTTACACATAAGATCAATTATTATAGTTAAACCTAAAAGTTGAGGCAAATGATCAAAATATTTATCAAATTTTACTTTCATTGAAGTAATAATGGTTACATAATATTCATTACCCATATATTTTACAAAAATTTTAATTATTTCTGCTAGCATATGTAAAACAAATGGTGTAGCAGGAACATATATATAAAAAAATAATTTTGTTAAAGTATCAAAAACTTTTAAAAAATCTTTATACAAGGCTACTTGACGCCAATTAAGTTTTGTGGGAGTCGGTACTCATTCTATTGATGTTGTTGCAAAAAATAAATCTATTGCTCTTCCTTGTTTACAAACTATTTTTAACATATTATATGTTGAATTCTACCTACTATCTACATTTAAAATTAATTTTTTAAATGGCATATTTTCTTGTTGACAATTTTTTTTTTTTATATTCCGAAATTCGAGTAGTAGAAAATATAATAGTAACAACTGCATTTTTTATTACAAGTACCATAACAATCAAATTTAAAATATGGGCACAACAACGAATATGAAATAAATCACCATCAACAAGTAATTGTAAAGTTGGTTTTAAATGGATTGCAGTTTGATTATAATATGCGACATTATCTAAACTAATCGTAAATATAAAGCCCACTCATATAATACATTTCTTATTTCTACACCAAGCAAATGACTAGTGTATGGAAGTTCAACTAATTTAAATGAAATAATTCTTTTATTTAATTTTCAATCATTATCAATAAAATGTGCAGTGATACATTGATATTTAAAATCATTATTTGACCACAGATCAGATGTTAAACAAACTCTTCCATTCAAATTTTTAAAGATGTCAAATAATTCAATTTTAACATTCTCAAATTTCTTTAAGATCCTGTTTCTGGTAGTATTTCTTGAAAAACTTTGGTATTGCGGTGCAAAACTTTCGTGAATCATTTCAGTAAAATCGGAACATTCACTAGTGGTAAAAGATTGTTATTTTTTTAATAATATAATCAACTATAAAATTTTGTGCACGTATAGGATCATATAAAAATGTTTACAAATTACCAGTTAATGAAACCCTTAATTGCATTTGACTTTGAATATCAGGTTGTTGACTTTGTAAATATTTGTTAGCATGCCTTTTTAGATGACTAGTACCCCCTGCAGATGCAACACTAAGTAAATGTGTACAATATGAGTAAATATCATTTCCCCTCCAAACTATCACGCGTTTTTCATGTTGACCCCCATACTTCGATTTATTTCAATTTAGTACCTGAACTTTTCACAAATTGATAAATTAGACCCTTGTAGTCACCTTCCGTTTACAATTGGATGGGATGTGCTAACGTGGCATTTAAAATTTCATTTTACCCCCCAAACTATATCTTAAAAATCAATTTACCCCCCAAATTAAAAATCAATTTGCCCCCCCAAACTATACTTTAAAAATCAATTTGCCTCCTACATCAGCACATTCTGTCCAATTGTGGATGAAAGATGACAACAGGGGTCTAATTGATCAATTTGTGGGAAGTTCAGGTACTAAATTGAAATAAATCGAAGTATGGGGGTCAACATGAAAAATTCGTGATAGTTTTGGGGGGGGGGAATGATATTTACTCGCACAATATTAACATTTTGCTTTAAATGTAATTGTACCATCAGGATTATTTATAAATATTTTTTCAAAATATTTCCAAATACTATTACTTCTGCCACTAGATGATTATCTAATTGTTGGAAGAGGGATATTAGAAGGAGAATCAACAGATTCATGTTGTGTAGTATATGTATCAACATCGACATAAATATTAGGAATATTAGCATCCATAGTAATGTAAATAAAACAATATATAACAATTAACAATTAATTTAAATAATGTGTAAATACAATGAGTAAAAAATAATAATTAATATATGTGCACAAATAATTAATGAAAAAAATAAGTAGCTAATAAATTTAATTAAACTGATTAATATTACCGATTGGCAAATACGATACAGAAATTAACTTTTTCTGATAAAAGTTTCTTGTTGCACAATTTGCCACTTAGGGATGACACTTCAAAATTAATTGAGAGTTGAGAGAGATTGATAGTTTAAGAGAGATTGAGAGAGATTGAGAGAGTTTAAGAGAGAGAATTATTTGTGTGATTTATTTTGAAAAAGGGAGATATTTATAGTAGTTTGAAAGATTAAAGTAAATGTATAAATTAAAAAAAAAATATTTCCATTGTATTAAACAACAATATGGCCGTTAAATATATATATATATATATTTTTTTTTGCAGACATTATTATTATTATTATTTTTCCATTGCAACATAACATGATGTGGCATAAAGAGTGATGTGACGCATGATGCAAATGAAGGGCAGGGGCAGCAGATGCATGTAGACAATTCATTTATTTATTTTTTGTTTAGGTTTTGTTTTTTTTTTTTCCATTGCAAGTTGCAACTTGATGTGAGGCTCAGTGAAGAGGGATGCGACGCATGTAAGGGGCAGGGGTAGGTAGGCGGGCGAAGGCAGCAGTAGAGGTGCATAATTATAATATTTTTTTTATTCATTCATTGTAAGGAAATGATCGTTGTTTTGTTTTATTTTGTTATAAAAATTGTTTTGTTTTGTTTTTTTTTTCCAAGATCAAGCTTTTATTTTTATTATTTTTTAACCGTTGCAAGTTGCCTTTAATTTTTTTTTTTAAATTTGACCTTTGCCACAAAGAGAGAGAGAGCCGAATGGGCCGGGTTGTCCGTAGGGCTCGATTTTTTTTTGGGCTGGGCTGGGCCAACGGGTTGGGTCGATGGGCTGGATCGGGCTTTAAATGGAAGGCCCAGGCCTAGGCCCAAGGTACTGGGCTAGGCTCGGGCCCAGGATGAAACAGGGCGGGCCCACCTCAAGCCTTGGGCTGTCCACGGGCCTCAAACCATTATTACACCCTACATTTGTGTTGTGTATGAGCCTACGTTTTCCAAATAATTACTCCTTTTGTGATGCGTTCAATTGATAGAAAATATAGGTTTCACCGTAACTGTTTCTTTAAGGGAAATTTTCCCTCAAATACTTGTAAAAAGTAAGGATTATACATCACAAGAAATTTTAAATTATTTTTCTATATAATTTCATTTTGTAAATTGTACAATTAATAGGAAAGTAAATTATTTATGTTTTTCTTTTCTTGAATATTTTCCTATGCAATATTCTTCATAATTGAGCGAAAGGGAAGCCAATAATTGGGAATAGTGTACACAACTTGGGGGTTTTTTTTTTCTTTATTTATTACTATATATATAGACAAAAAATATTTATCCACGGAATTGAGTTTGCCTGAATCGTTTAAATTTGTGCATGTTGGTCGACCATCTAGATGACCACCCAGTGCAACTCTTATCAACTGTGGTTATCACCCATGTCAATTGCGCCTGTCACCCTTTTGTGAATGATCGACCAGACGACCGGCATGCACATATTCAAACTATTCAGGCAAAGCAAAATTTGGTAGATGTAACATTACTTGTATATATATATATGTATTTAAATTTCTTGTTGGTTCTTCTGAAGCAATCATAGCGTGCTTATAATTTTTTTGTTTCCTTAGGAGTCAATGTTAGGCTATTAGGTACAATTTTCATTTATAGCTTATTAAACATAAATAATTTAAATAAGTTGAAAAAAAACTATTATCCGGAAGATGAAAGAGAGATGTTTGATTTTTATTTTCTGATTATCAACTTTAATTTATAATAAGTTATACCAAACAAATCCAAAATAATATGTCATGCATGTCACAAGTGTAATGTTATGTAAACAAAAATTTTATAGAAAATTCTTTGAAAAATTTAAAAATCCCCTAGATATTGATTTGTGATTATGTATTAATTTTAAGCAGTAAAAACAATCTCAATCAAATAACTAAGACAAATCAACACAACGATTTTAACGTGAAAAAACCACAATTGGAGCGCCTCCAATTGTGTTAAAAAATCACGGGCCAAAGCCACAAAACAATCCACTAAAAAGACACAAAGGAATTACACAAATGTACTTTTAATTGCCTAGCGAATCCACCCCCGAATCGAACCGACCCCTATGTGTCTTTTCTAGCCCTGTCTTCACCTTGGAATTGTCTTGCCCAACGTTAAATCCACAACACCGATTTCGAATCCACGACGAAGAGCCATTCCGGAATCCACCAAAACTTTAGGCTCAAGTTCCATGGAATCTACCGAAGAACAACTCTCTCTTTTGTATTAAACAAACTACACAAACTAAACAAACCTTTTGATATAATCCACTCAATTCATGATTACACTTTCACAGATATCAAAGGAAACCAGCAAAGAAGCTCCAGAAGAAAAACCTAATCCCCAAAAAGAAGATTTGGAAGCCGTAACCCTAAAATTTGATAGAACGACATATTTATAGAAAACAGGGCCGCTCAAGCGCAGGAATGGACGCTTGAGCGGACTGACTAAAAACGTGTGTTTCTGAACACGGATCTACGCTCGAGCAGAAAAAAATAACTCTTAGTACTTTTGTAGGTGAGTGAAATTTCTGAAAGGTCACGATCTCTGCTCAAGCGCAGGAATGGCGGCTCAAGCGGACAAACAACTTCGATTGCAATTTTGCTCGATCCCCAACATAGCCAGCGAAGTGGCAAACATGAAAGGATAAGATCACAAACTCCTCTACATAGGCACAATTCGGGTTGGATTCACATCTAAAAACTCATAGCCTCACTGAAATAAAAAATCGAATAAAATTACAACTGAAAGGAGTTTTGTCAAACGGGATTGCCAAGAACAAAATCTAACAATCTCCCCCTTTGGCAATGCCGTGACAAAACACACCTAACAAATAAAATCCTAATCATCCCAACCCATTACAGCAAAAAAAAGCAAACTACTTTCTCAAGGTCATGATCTGAAAAATAGCTATTAGTGCCACAATCTCCAAAACAACTATTAGTGTCACAAGAGTATATAAAAAAGCAATAGACATATGATAAGATTATCTTGAAGCATGAGATGGAAAACATGAATTGATGCAACTTGGAGATTTTAAGAACATGCAGCATGAATAGATGAAAATCCTAAGACACATGAATAGATAAAAATTAGAGATTTTTTTAAGAACATGTAGCATGAATACATGAAATCCTAAGGCATATAAGAACATGTAGCGTGAATACATAAAATCCTAAGACACATGCATCCACCAACATTTCTTCCCCTTTTTGTCACGAATTGTTAAAGAAAGGTCAATCAACTAACGCAAGAACATAAACCACAGAAGCAATAATAATAAGCAGTGGATAAATAAAGAAGAAGCAGTGAATAGCAACAAGCAAACAAACTAATGCCAATCTCCCTTACCAAATCAATCAATGATAAACCAAACTCCCCCTCACTAAAAGCAACCACAAACATTGAAAACAGTGAACAAGAAAAAAAAGACAAAAACAAAATATGGTGAAGCAAGCAAGGAATTTCGGATTTGTACATTAAAACACACAGGTTTATCCAAGAAACACAATAACTTGAGAACACAATGTGCATAGCCTATAGAAAATTCCTCATGAAAGAATGTGATACCATATGTGAAAAGCATAGATCCCATGAAAAAAGTCTGTGTGTGACTTTTGGAGTTCGACAAACACTAGATGCAAATCCTAGTAGTGATCTGAAATCTAGACCTCATGCAAGAGAATCTAAGCACAACTAAGGAAAGTCAAACCATTAGGAATCAAGGGGTATTTGTTGAGTAAAAACGGAGGCTCCCCCTCAATCAATGAATCTTATTTTTTTTTCTCATCTTTTCTTTCTTCTTCTTCTTCTTTTTTTTTTTTTTGCACATTCATTGGCGGCTTGCACGCTCAAGAGTATGGAAACTGAACCAGAGAAACATGGATACAATAAGGACGACCTAGTTGGTGACTCTGAGGTAGCCTTTTTCTCATGGCTAGACTACAAAGAACAGAGGGGAAAGCCGTGGAGATGCAAAAAGATGGAAGGTGGTTAAGAGACTCAACATCACCCATGATGTGCTAGTATATGTTAATTCCTTTAGAAAAGCAAAAGACACAATGCTAGAAGTCCATAGAGAAGACTGATCACTAAGGTGGAAGATTCCGATATTTGCTAATCCAAGAGTGTGTACAAAATGAGACATACTAATAAAAGAAAACACACTCTGAAATGAGTAAAGACCACATAAAGCACACCCATATTAACATGGAATGGATATTCTTATCAATTTCAATATGCACCAAAGCCTTCTCCAAAATCTCAAGCTTGCAAAACCATGCTACGAAAATCTTTTTGGTTTAAGATCACAAACTCGATCCCCGACATAGTTAGTGAAGTGGCAAACATGATAGGATACGATTACAAACTCCTTTGCATAGGCACAATTTGGGTTAGATTCGCATCTAAAAACTCACAGTCTCACTAAAATAAAAGATCAAATAAAATTACAACTGAAAAGAGTTTTGTTAAATAGGATTGCCAAGAACAAAACCTAACATTCTTAAATTGAACGATCAGTTATTTAGATTAATAATTAGAAAAATAAACTTACGTTTTTTACAGAATAAAATTTACAAGTGTAATTAGCTGGCTTTGATGAAAGGAAAAGAAGGCAATTACTTTGGCCCCCAAACTTTACAAAATTATGCAATTTCTAAATAATTTTAATCTTTTAGTATTAGTAGACTTAAAACTAAGGTCCAATCAAACATCAACATTCAAGTTAAAGGGATCTTATAGTTAATGCTGACTTAATTAGTTGCATCTAAAAGTGTGATAAAAACAGTATTTATCTGATATTTTATTATAGTTAAATCAATATTGTTATAATTTTAAATTATTTTTTTGATATATATATATATATATGTAAACTAAATTTTGTTAAACTATAGCGTAACAAAACCAATTGTAATATTTTTTAAAATTTTATAATGATTTTTTCATCTCTTCATCTATGTAATAAATTTTAGTGTATAAAGTGATTCTATACAAAGCAGACTTTGTAGGTATTATCAAGTTAAAATAATGATAATAATAATTCCATTGACCCATATTTTTTTATTGGGAAAATTGGTCTAGGGTCCCTCTCCCACTTTTCGTAATGGAAGAGATCCACAAAATTATTTTTTGATGTCTAAGATCCCTAAACATATATTAGAGAAATTTCAATCCTTTATACAATTTTCATCATCTGACCCATTCCATTTCTCAACCAGAATAGCCCTAGCTTGCTCGCAAAGCGTCTTGACCTCAGCTTCCGTTAGAGGCTTGAACTCCATCAAGTGCTCGATCTGCTGATCCAGATCCGCGTGCGAAGGCATTCTCTCTCTCTCTCTCCGATCTGAAACACCGATCGATCAAAGACTGAAGATCGAAGCAAAAAGTAAAGGATTAATTGATTCCTACCTATCGATCAGAAATCACGAAATTAGGATTTCTCTTTTCGATGGGGTTTTTGAATCCTCGGATCGTGGGTCCAATCCCTTCGTTCATCGAAAATCTCCCGAATCTCGAGGTCTTGCAGATTTGGGAGAACAATTTCACGTTAGAGCTGCCGGCAAACCTCGGCCGTAATGGAAAGCTGTTGAGGCTTGACGTCTGCCCCGAACCTTATCGATAGTTCATCTTTTGACCTTTCTGATTTTGGCTTTCCTCCAGTTTCTGCAACACAGGTACGTAAGTTGCCCACAAGTGGCCAGTCTAAGCTGAAGGTGGAAGATGTTCATACTGCAAACAAGTCTTTGGTAGAAAGAATACGATTTGCTTTAGATTTTGATGAAGTGAAGTACAGTGCATTTAAGGATATATCAGGAGAATATCGACAGGGCTTGATGGATGCAGAGACTTATGTAGGTTATGTGAATCAGTTTGGCTTGTCACATCTTGTTATTGAGTTGGCTGGACTCTGTCCTGATGCTGAGAAGCAGAGAGCACTTGTTGAGACCTATGATGCAACTTTGCGAAACAATGGCCTACAAGAAAAGTTTTGGAGCAAGGACAGCTCACATATGAAAGATGGTAATGGTTCCAAGAAGGTAAAGGGAAGTGCTTAGATGCTGAAGACACTCAATATTGGTGAAGTCAATTTTCTCTGGCTTGGAAAGTCCATAATTTATCAATTTTTTCTGATTTGAAAATTGGTCAAACTTTTCTCTGGGTTGAACCCAGAGAAATTTTATGAAAGTTCAGAATTTCTCTGGATTAATTTTTTCTGGACCAATATTCTCTGACCTGAAGAAAGCTTCATTATAGTTATTTATTTATTTGACCTGAAGAAAGCTATATGATTGAAAATACAGCTTTTATATCCAGTTCGATTCTTAAAAAATACTTATTTGTATTTCTATTTTCTTAGAAAAGAGCCTTCTAGCTATGACTTTGAAGCAACATAAAATTTTTGCTCACTCAATACCTGCATGTATGTATCCTACACTTGCCATAATTTAAGTGTGTATGTAAGGGTATGTGTATGCTTGTGTATAAATGTAGTACCATGAAAATATTCTTCTTTTTATTACCTTTTAAAAAATAGTTAATATTTTAATGGTAAAAAACACACTGCTTCATCAAAAAAAAAAAAAAAAAAAAAATTTCCCGAACTGTCAGTAGCAACAATGGTGGAGGATCAAACCCACGGCAGAGAAATTTGAAATTTCTCTGGAGTCCATGAAAGGTTAAGGAAATTTCTCTGGCAGTGTCCATGAAAGGCTAATGAGGTAGAGAAATTTTGAATTTCTCTGTACCAATTTTCTCTGACTTGAATTTTCTCTGGACTAATTTTCTCTGGATTGATGCTGAGGGACCTTAGACGTCATGAAAATATTTGATATCCTTTATATTATAAAATCATAATATCAGGGACTTTAAAAAAAATATCCCTTTTTTATTTTATTTTGCCTTATTTATTTTTTTGTGTTTATATATTAAAAGTCCCATTTTAAGTCAGGACTAACTGTAACTACGTTCATTAAGACCAAACACAATATTAACAAAAAAAAAAAAAAAAAAATTAAACCTAAAATATCTGAATTCATGATATCTCAAGACTAGTCTCTCTATAAGACCAAGTGATTCTAACTAGTTGTCTAGTTCCATAGTTTACATACTTTCTTATCAAGCGCGATGCGTCTGCTCAAATCCTTTCACTCTGATTGCATCACAAAAGAGTTTCTCTAATAATTATTTTATTATTTTAGGATCATCCTCACATGGATAAAAATCCAATAGCAGTGATGCAGAATTCTAATAGTAGAGTTCTAATCGGATAATTATTCAGTAATTTTAGAATATGAATACGTAATATTTTATAATATTATGATTAGTAGGAAAGGTGGGTAGGTGAGATATTATGTTAGGTGATTAGAGAATATAAAGGGACATATTGAATAATGATTGGTTAGAGAGTACAAACACGTGGTACTCCGAAAATACTGAATAATTTCCCACTCTAATCAGAGAGCTCTACTGTAGAAAAGCAAAAAAAATAAAAAATAAAAAGTAAAAACCCAGATCTAAATATTATATTATATGATAAAACCCACCATTAAAACTCTTTTTGGGCAAAATTCTACTATACATGAAAGTGGTTTTCATGTATGGTATATAAAAAATATATAGGCCGTTAGATTTAGATAAGATAAATGCTAACCATTAGATGAATCAAAAGTAAAACTAGATAGAAAAAGTAGTGAGGTGTTCCAAAAAATAAAATAGTTTTGGTTAATTTTGAAAAAAAAAAAAAGAAGACTCTAACTTACCATTTTTTACAAACATACTTACTATTTGGTATTCACTCACTTACTATTTGTTATTAATAAACTTGAAGTCCCAAATAATTCATTTTTTTTTTTTTTATCTTTTTATCTTTTTTCCATCACATCACCTCTCTACTTTTCTGCACATCTTTTCGTAAAAAGACAAAAAATGCACTTATTTAAGTTATCTCAAACAACCCCTTAAAATATTTTCTGCTAAATAGGTCACTTCTAATTCTTGCAAATGATGCCCTCTTTTATATTTTAAATCAATTTTAGGGTAAATTATATTTTGCCCCCCTAAAATTTCAGCCATTTCCCACTTTGGCTCTTTAAGTTTGATTTTTTCTACTATGACCCTTTATGTTTGCAATCCTTTCCACTTTAGCCCTTTAAGTTTGATTTTTCCCACTGTAGCCTTTCCATCTAAAAAACTAACAGAATTTGCCATATTACCAACACAACAACTCTATGTGTGATGTAAAAAATTCGCTAAAGATGCAAAAATGAAAAATAGAAAACAAAAAAAATTGAAATTTTTTTTAGTCTTTAGTGAAACCTTTTTTTTTTTTTTATTTTTCAAATTTATTCATAAACATTATTACATTATATCTAGATTAGATGCACCTAAAAAAATAAAAACAAATTTAACTAAAAAAAGAAAAAAGTTTACTAAAGATGAAAAAAATAAAAATATATTGATTCAAACACCTGTATTATCAATTCTGAAATAAAAAGTTTACTATTGTTTTCTTTTTTTGTCTTTAGTGAACTTTTTTTTTTAGTTAAATTTGTTTTTATTTTTTTAGGTGCATCTAATCTAGATGCATCTATAATGTAATAATGTTTATCTATAAATTTGAAAAAAAGTTCACTAAATAAAAAAAAAAATTCAATTTTTTTGTTTTATATTTTTTATTTTTTGCATCTTTAGATTTTTTACATCACACATGAAATTGATGTGTTGGTGATGTGGTGGATTTTGTTAGTTTTTTGGATGGAAGTTAGTCTATGAGTAAAGTGGGAAGGATTGCAAATATGAAGGGTCAAAGTGGGAAGGATTGCAAATATAAAGGGTCAAAGTGAGAAAAATCAAACTTAAAGGGTCAAAGTGGAAAAGATTGCAAACATAAAAGGCCAAAGTGGAAAAAATCAAACTTAAAGGGCTAATTAAAGTGAAAAATGGGTGAAACTTTAGGGGGCAAAGTGGAATTTACCCTTCATTTTAAATACATAAAACTAATGACATACTATATTTAACTATTTTCCCTCTATATTTTGTCTTGTTATGATTTGTAAAAAGTAAAATATCATAGGTAAATATTAATTTATTAAAATTTGTTAAAATTTACTAATTTTTTAAAATAATTAATTTTTGATACAATATTAAAAATAAATAAAAAATAAAAAAATTGTAAATAAAATATTTTTAAATTATAAGTTATTTAAACTTAATTTTAAAAGCAATAATTTAAAATAGTTATTATTATTATTATTATTATTATTATTATTATTATTATTATTATTATACCTACATGTCACGACCCAAATCCGGCCCTATGGGTTTAGCACCGTAACCGGCCAGTAATCTGAGATTACCGAAGGCCTGCTTAACAGTAATACATTAAAACAGAGTACAGGGCTTGGCGGAAGCCAATACAGTAAGTAAATAGTGTCCATTGAGCTCTGACAGTCTGTATGCCAAAAAGATTTTTCATGCATTCATACATACACAAACAGTACAGTCTATACAAAATTTACAGTCACACAGTACAGGGACCTAATCCCTTGATAACAGTACAGTTAGCAACAGACAGTCTATACAGTAATCCAAACAGTATGGAGACAGACGGGGGAAACAAACAAAACACCCCAAAGCCATAGCATGGCAACTCGGAACCTCGCAGTGAGGCACAAAGGCTGGCTTGACAAAACTGGAGTTACCCTGACGCTCCTAGCTCCGATCTGGTGCCTGTACACCTACATATATATATGAGCAGTGAGCTAAAGCCCAGTGAATAACATAAAGCATAAAGGGGTTTAGAATGAATGTCCTTACAGTAATGAAAACAGTTCAATTCAATCAGTATTTCAGTTGTTCAGTACAGTAAACAGTCATATGTGGTACATCCATTAGCATAACAGTGACAGTAGGTCTTAAAAGACCGAACAGTAATGATGGCCATCAGTCAGTAAACAGTAGTGGCTCCACGAGGGAACCGACAGAGATCTCTGTAACAGTAACAGTAACAGTAAACAGTAAGTACTAAGGATGCCACAGTACAGTTCAGAAATAAAGGACATACATTCATTCAGCAAATAATACCAGTTCAGTAAACAGTTCAGTTCAGTATCCAAAAGATAATCAGTTGAACATATCTTTACACAATTGTTACTCACAGAGTTCTGGGCTACAGTATGCTAGAGCGTGTCTCCCCAGTTGCCAACCCTACACAGTTCACAGGTTGAACACACACTAAGCTACACAGTTGGGAAATATCATAACTTAATCCCTAATTTGCCTTGGTGTGTTCTGCAACGATATCCTCATCTAAATGTCTTAAACTAGGCCTAAGAATGCCTAGGATGGGATGAGGATGCAAAAATACACTTAGAAAACATTTTCAGGATTTTCAGAAAAACAGAGTCCCGCTCGAGCGCAGGTTTCCCCGCTCGAGCGTACAGGCAAACAAAGGTACACGCTCGAGCGTAAACTTTCCCGCTCGAGCGTACTGTAAAAGTACTGGATGGGTGAAATTCCCGCTCGACGCCCGCTCGAGCTTGAGACATGACTCCGCTCGAGCGCCCAATCCTCCGCTCGAGCGGACTGTAAAACAGTGCAGAGAGATGCTGGATGCTCGGATTCCACGCTCGAGTGGCACTTCCCCCGCTCGAGCGGAAGTGCGAAATCTGGAAAACCCAGATTGCACCTCCAAGCTCAAAACCAAGTCCAAAAGCATCAAAACTCGACCTCTTGAGCTAAATTTCCAGAAAACACATGTAAACTCATAGTTAAACATGATTCAAAACTCAATTTGAGAAATCAAAGCCCAAGGGTGTTTTATTCAAACCCAATTTCAAACCATTTTCCAAGGACAATCCTCAAACATGACATGCATGATCTTTAAATCATTTTAAAGCTTCAATTTGATGCTCTATGGAGCCAATTGATCCAAAAACAAGTTGAAAACATGGACCATTACGAAATTATGAACATGCATGTGAGGAATTATGAACTACAACCTCAAAACTTCAATATATGTAACTTCAATTCAACATGTATGCACCAAAACATGGCTTAACTCTACAATTAAAGCATGAATTGTGCAAGAATGGATTCTAAGACAACAACAAGAAGATGATGTCCTACCTTAGTCTTGTGTTCAAGGTCTAGGAGCTCAAAGTAGCAATCAACACTTCAATTCCAAGCAAGATCAAGCAAATCTCTCAAGAACAACTCAACTCTCTCTCACTCTCTAACTTGGGTCGGTTGAGGCAAGAAGAGGAGAAGAAAATGTTTGTTTGATCAATACGTGGAGTGTATACAAGGTTCAAGAGATAATGGTCCACTAAGTGGCGGAACGGTAATTAACTCAAACTATGCGATTAATCGATATTTAATCTAATTTAATCATACCTAATCAATTTTCAGATAATTATACTATAAAATCACATTAATTCTAAGGATCATAGAACACTAATCGGTTTCGGATTCGGCCGCCGATAAGGCCTTCAATTAGCAGTTTAAACATATAAGCATGAACAGATAATCATACAGTCAAACAGATAAAATGCAATTTAACTAACATATACTCAATCAATTCGGTTTTCCAATTTCAGTCAGTCAGTTCAGTACTTTAATCAGTTCAATTATCAGTCATAATCAATTCAGTTTAATGGTAATCGATGGTTATCGGTAATCAATCAGTCATAAGTCGGTAAACAGTATGAGGGTTGTTACACTACAACACTTCAAAATAGTAATTACTATTTAAGGGCCTGTTTGGTAACATTTATAGTTACTGTTTGTTATTTAAGTATAATTTCATTGACTATTAACTTAAGTCTATTGAAGTGGTGTCTTATTGATTGATAAGTCATGTTTAATTAAGTAGTAAATATAGTTTGATTGAGTAGTAAGTGAAAACTCAATAAATAATAACCAAGTGAAATCTCCTTAAGTAGTAAATGTGGTTTAACAGAGTAATCAGTCAAACTTAATGAAATAGTAAGTGAAATCTCATTTAGTGATAAATGAAATCATACTATGATACTCTCTAAAACTGGTTAGATTTCTAAATTTATTTATCACTTGTTATGAATTATTTTACCATTTGCTTTGAAACGACTTATCATTTAGTATGAGACTCTCTAAATAGGACTTTATTTAATAGTATGTCAAGTTTAATGAAGTAGAAAGTCGAGTATCAAACGTTTGATTGAGTAGTTGTCTAATGGAGTACTAAGTACAGCAAGTGGAGTACCATTGACTAGTAAGCGATATTTGATTGAATCGGAAATCAAGTTTGATGGAGTAGTAATTAAATGGAGTTTCATTAAGTGCTAAATGAAGTTTCATTATGTAATATGTTGAGTCTGATAGAGTAGTAAGTGGAGTCTCATTGAGTGGTAAATAAAATTTCTTTTAGTAATAAGTCGAGTTTAATGGAGTAGCAAGTGAAGTCTCATTAAATAGTAATAAGTGAAATTTCATTAAATAATAAATTGAATCGGATAGAGTAGTGAATGTCGTTTAAAATAAGGAGTAATTCAAGTTTAATGGGATAGTAAATCAAGTATCATTGAGTAGGATAGATCAAATGAAGTGGTGTCTTATTGAGTAAGTCATGTTTGATTGAGTAATGAACGAATTTAATTGAGTAGTTAGTAGAGTAAGTTAAGTGAATAGTAAGTTTTAATTGAATAGTGGGTCAAGTCTTACTGAGTAATAGATAGAGTTTAATTGAGTAATAAGCAAAGTCTAATAAAATAGTAAGTAAAGTTTCATTAAGTAGCAAGTGGGATTTAATTAAATAGTAAGTCAAGTATAGTTAAGTAGTGTCTTATTGAATAGTAAGCTATATTTAATTGAGTAGTAAGTGAAATTTGATTGATTAGTAAGTGGAGTCTCTCATTGAATAGTAAGTGCAATTTAATATTGTTAGGTTTTTATTCTTGACAATCCCGTTTCACAAAACTCCTTTCAGTTGTAATTTTGTTCAACTTTTATTTCAGTGAGGTTATGAGTTTTTAGATGCGAATCTAACCTGGATTGTGCTTTGTAGAGATGTTTCAGAAGTTAATTCTTTCATGTTTGCCACTTCGCTGACTATGTCGGGGATTGAACTGCTCGGTTAGCTCGCGGGAGTCCAGGGGGCAGTGCCCCTTGGCGGGTCTGAGGCAGTGCCCAAGCTGGGTCGAAAGGCAAAGGCCCCGAAGCAAAAAGCAAAAATGCAGTCGCAGTTGCTTGTCCGCTCGAGCGGTCATTTGTGTGCTACAGCGGAGAATCTTTGGTTCCAGAAGTTTGAACTGTCTGCAGAAATACTGGAAGTTGCGTTTCTGAGCTCGAGCGGAACTTCCTACGCTCGAGCGTTAGTCAGCTCGAGCGGCTATTCTTGAGCATGAACGGAGATCGTGGATCTGTTTTCTATAAATTTGTGTTTCAGTCCGATTTTAGGGTATGGCTTCCAGATATTCTTCATGGATATTAGGGTTTATATCTGGGGCTTCTTTTATAGTTTCTTTGATGTTTGTTTGAGTTTAACTCATGGTTTGAAAAGTATACATCAAAGGATTGTTTGTTTCGTTCAATACAAAAAAGAGAGTTGTTCTTCGGTGGATTCCGGAGAATTTGGGCCAGAAGTTTTGGTGGATTCTGGAGTGGCTCATCGTCGTGGATTCGACATCGGCGTTGTGGATTCAACGTTGGGCAAGACAATTCCGAGGTGAAGACCGTGGTGGAAGAGGCATATAGGGGTCGGTTCAATTTGGGCGTGAATTCGTTAGGTAATTGAGTGTATACTTGTGTAATTCCTTTTGTCTTCTTAGTGGATTGTTTTGTAACTTTTGCCCACGATTTTTTTTTATCACAATTGGAGGTGCTCTAATTTAGGCGTGAATTCGGTAGGTAATTGAGAGTATACTTGTGTAATTCCTTTTGTCTTCTTAGTGGATTGTTTTGTAACTTTTGCCCGCGATTTTTTGTAATCACAATTGGAGGTGCTCCAATTGTGATTTTTCTACGTAAAATCTTTGTGTCGATTTGTCTTGGCTTGTTTGATTGGGATTGTTATTAACTATTTAAAATTGATACATAATCACAAATCAATAGCTAGAGGATTTTTAGATTTTTTAAATATGATACAACTAAATGGGATTTAAATGAGTAGTAAATCAAATCCAATTGATTGATGTCTTTTCAAGTAGTAGTGAAGTGGAGTTTGATTGTGTAGTAAATTGAGTCTCATTAAGTAATAAGTAGTGTTCAATTGAATAGTAAATCATGTTTGATGGAGTAACAAGTAAACAATTGATGAGTAGTAAGTGGAGTCTCATTAAATAGTAAGTGGGGTTTAATTTAGTTGTAAGTAGAATCTCATTAAGTAGTAAGTGAACTGTAATGAAATAGTAAGTGGAGGCTCATTGGTTAGTAAGTGAAACCAAAATTGAGTAGATAATGGAGTCTATTGAAGTAGTAACTAGAAGCTTATTAAGTAGTAAGTGAAATCAAAATTGAGTAGTAAGTGAAGTGTAATGAAATAGTAAGTGGAAACTCATTAAATAGTAAGTAAAGTCTAGTGAAATAGTAAGTGGCGTATAGTGAAATAGCAAGTGGAAGTTCATTGAGTAGTAAGGGAAACTAAAACTGAGTAATAAATAGAGTCTAGTGAAGTAGTAAGTAGAAATTTATTAAGTATTAAGTGGAAACACAATGAGTATTTTTCAATTTTTTTGGGACAATGATAAATTTGATGAAATAGTAAATATAATCTAATTGAGTAGTAAGTGAGATTTAATTAAGTAGTAAGTCAAGTCCAATTAAGTAGTGTCTTATTGAATAATAAGTCATGTTTGATTGAGTAATAAATGAATTTTGATTGAGTAGTTGTTGTGATATGATGGTGATGGTGGTGGTGATAGTGGTAGTGGTGGTAGTGGCATGGTGGTGGTGGTAGTGGCATGGTAGCGTTGATGGTGATGGTGATGGTGATGGTGTTGGTGATGGTGGTGGTAGAGGTAGTAATGGTAGTTGTAGTAAAATTTTAGTGATGTTTATGGAAATAATGACAATGTTGATGAAGGTGGTGATGGTAGTGGTGGTAGTAGTATAGTGGTAATGGTGGTGATAGCGGTACCGATGGTGGTGGTGGTAATAGTAGTGGTGGTTGAGTAGTAAGTCAAGTTTGATTGAGTAGTTGTGGAGTCTTATGGACTAGTAAATGAGATTTAATTGAGTAGTAAGTGAATCTGATTGAATAGTAAGTGAAGTCTCTATAAGTAGGATAAATAAAAATTATTTAGTAATTTTTATAAATTCAAATATTTTTTAAAAATACCTAACATGGCCAAATAATTTATTTAATAACTTAATGTAGTAGTAAGGGACCTTTATTAAATAGTAAATTATGTTTAATTAAATAGTAGTAGAATTAAGTTTTAAATAATCATGTAAATTGTTTTTATTTGTAAAATGATAACACATTGCTTAATGTTCAAGTAAGTTATGAGTAACATTTTGTGATTATGTTATAAAATTACTTCTTTAGTTTGATTTGATTTTAAGATTTTTATAGTTTCATTCTAAATTTTAAAAATCTGCAAGTAATCGTTTGGCCATTAGTTTATTCTTAAACAAACCAAATTAAATTATGCTCACCCCTAATAAAAAAGTTTACTAATATGACTCTAATTACCATTTGTTGATAGTTAATTTACTACAAATATACTTAATCTTATAAGTTTGATATAATTATGTTCATAATCAATAACCCAACAAGTTATAATCAAAGATCACAAAGTTCATAACTATACATATAGTACATATCAAGAAAAGAATGTGTATTATAAATTTTTCCTATAAATACATGAACAAATACGAATGTACTGTATATATTCTAATATTAAATAAATAACATCATTTTTTTTATTCATGTAATTAACAAAATACTATTGAGAAATTTGCTAAATTTTATTTAAATTCATAAATTTTGAAGAAAGTTGAATATAATTATGTTCAATTTTATGGTACTTAATATATTTTTTAAATTTTTAAAAAAAATAGTCTAATTTTTTAATATAAATATTTTAATGTGAAAAATTATATAAATATCATACTATTGAAAAATTATTTCTTAATTTAGAGGCGTCACGTGACCATATTCCTTATCAATCACAAATCAACATGTCTCTATTATTTTTTACTTATCTAATACAAAATTATAAATTTCAGTTCATTAATTATAACATATTTGAAACATGACGTAACCAAAACTCATTACCACTAAATGACATCACCATACCACCTTTTAGTTCAAAAAAAAAAAAAAAAAAAGAAAAAACAAAATCACCTCACATCACCGGTAAAACTGGTGAGTGTCGGTGACAAACCCCTTTTGATTAGAATGCCCTGTTTTTGTCCGGTACTTGGAAACTTCTTTTATGGACTGTAGTTGGACCTTCTCTGAACCTCTTAATATTTATCGAAAATCCAAGGTCTTTGACTCAAGTCGTCTTCTGTCCGTGTCCCTCTATATTTTTTTACAATCCCGATTGGTAGTTATGGGGTTCGAATAGCCCGAGTCAAAAAACGACGATGTTTTTTTTTTTTTTTTTTTTTTTTTTTCTTCTTTTTCTCGTTTTTCCCTAAAGATGCAAAAGATGAAACTGAAGAAGGAGAAGAAGAGGAAGAGAAGAGGAAGAGAAGAGGAAGCTGGAGCTGGACAGGGACTGGAAAGGGGTTCAGTGTTGGGAAGGCAAGAAACTATCCCAGACACCCCTTTTTCCAAACAACTCTCACAATCATTCCCATTCACAAACTCCCAACACTGAACCCCTTTTCTATTCACAATCATTCCCATTCACAAACTCACAATATTCTTATAATTAAAGAGAAAAAAAAAAGAGAGATCTGGAAAGGGGACTGCAGTATTTATAAAACATAAGTATTCTTACAATCCACATCTTCATCCTTTAGGAACAACCCATAATTAGGGACTGCAGTACATCCTCATCAACATCAAAAAAAAAATAAAAATAATAATAACAATAAAATAAGAGAGAAAATAGAGAGATCGATGATACCCACATCTTCATCATCTTTATCAAATCCAGATCTACTGGAAAGGGGATCACCGACATCAACATCTTCATCAACAAATTTTTTTTTTTTTTTCCTTCATCAACAATCCAGATTTTTTTGAACATCATCATCGTCTTCATTATCTTCATCATCTTCAGATCTACTGGAAAGAGGACATCACCGACCGCCATCACCGCCATCATTGACCGCTCCCCCCCTCTCTCTCTCGCCTCCTCTCTTCCTCTTCTTTTCTTCTCCTCCGCTCTTCCTCTTTTCTCCTTTCTCTCTCTTTTTTGTCTCTCTATTCGAAAAGCAAGAAAAGGAGAAAAGAAAAAAAAAAAAAATTTCGTTTTGGGCTTCGAGCTAAATTCGGGCCACCGAATTCGAGCTACGAATCATTTTTCATTTTTTTATAGTTTGTCTTCACTCACATGCAAGTTGTGAATGAGTATCCTTTACTTTGTGTTGTTCCTTTATATATTTCCTCTTCCCTCCCCCTTCTTGAGAGAACCATCATAATTTCAATTTGAGAGAGGGGGAGATGGGCAACAACTTTCTTTCCATGGCAATTCTATTTCTCACATTTTTCATCTTCTCTTCATGTTTCTAAAAAGCAAATGGAAACACTTCAGCTTTTGTTTCTCAAAACACCAGAGAAACACTCGAAATCATAATCAGTGGAGGCAGTTACCCATCTTATTCCCCTCCTCCTCCAGAATCCGAATGTCCTCCGCCTCTCCCTCCCCCAGTAGAATGCCTTCCTCTAACATCACCATCACGATCACCAGGTTACCCACCTTATTCCTCCCCTCCTCCAGAATCCAAATGCCCTCTCCCTCCGCATCTCCCAGTAGAATGCCCTCTTTCATTATCACCATCACCATCACCATCACCAGGGTACCCATCTTATTCCTCTCCTCCTCCAGAATCCGAATGTCCTCTCTCTCCCCCTCCCCCAGTAGAATGCCCTCCTCTACCATCACCATCACCATCACCATCACCATCACCAGGTTACCCACCTTATTCTTCCTCTCCTCTAAAATCCGAATGCAATCTCCCTCCCCCTCCCCCAGTAGAATGCCCTCGTCCACCACCACTCCGCCCACTTGAACAGGCCTTTTTTGTAATCCAAAGATTCAAAAAAACAATAACCTCCGACCTTCAAGGCATCAACAAAACATGGAAAGACAAGAATGTCTGCGCTTACAAGGGCTACCGTTGCGACAAAATCCCCACTGATAACACGCTCAGACTTTCGGGCGTCAACTTCAACGGGTTCAACTTCAATGGCAGTCGACTGACCACCGCTGGCTTCCTTGATCAACTACCGGACCTCGCCTACTTCCATGTCAACTCCAACAACTTCACCGGTAAAATAATCCCCAAAATTTCCAAATTTTGCTTTTTCTTCGAGCTTGACTTGAGCAACAACAAGCTCACCGGGGTGTTTCAAAACTCCGTTCTTGGCGCCACCCAGCTAACCTTCTTGGACCTTCGGTTCAACTTCATCACCGGTCCGGTTAATCCTCAAGTGTTCAATCTCAACCTCGACGTTCTCTTCTTCAACAACAACCAGTTTACAGGGGAAATATCGGACAATTTGGGAAACACCTCTACGCTTTACCTCACTGTTGGGTATACTTTCTTATTGGAGTGTGGGACCCAATTGGTTTGTTAAAAGAATTCTAATTTGGTTTGATTTGGTTTGGGTATAATATATTTTATATATATTATATCTAATTTGTGGAGACCCAATTCAGTTTGGTAACAACTAGGGTTTTGATAAAACAAGTCCAAGATTTAATATATATGGCTTTGTTGTTTGTCCCGAGGTAATTTGGCTGCTACAAAATTGATCCATTTTTCAGTGACCTTTGTTCTTGGGATAGAAGCTTGCTTTGTGATTGGTTTTCTTGGGTGCATACTCAAGGTGTGGCAGTGTATTGCTTGAGCAAACAAGCAATAGTGTTCTTTGCTTCGTTTGGTTCAGCCTTCGGTTTTGTTTTGGGTGCATTATTTTGGATCTTCTACAACTCTGGTTCTGAAGATTTTGGTTTATCTATTTGGTGAGGTCTTCTCTCTTGTTTATTTGTGATTATTTAGAATTCACCTAAAGGTGATTTTGTGAGACTATTCGTGTCTCGTTTGTAATCGTTTGGAAACTTATTTGGTTGATAGAGGAATCAGATTTCGATCCCGTGGATGTACCTCACATTGAGGGAACCACGTAAAAATTCTTGTGTTGTTTTTGATTTAATTTTTCTGCATTAGTTTTTATTCCCATTGATTGATTTACTTGTGGGAAATCACATATTTTTCCTAACAACTGGTATCAGAGCTTACGATTTATTTGGGTTTAATTATTTGTGTAAATCAATAGAGGGAAATGTGGGTCGTATGTCTAGCTCCAATGGAAGCAATTGGGTAACTTGGAAAACTAAAAAGAAAAAAGAAGACACAACGACAGTTACTACCGATGATCTCATGGTTGTTTGTGAAGATGATTGTATCAATTTTGTTGGCCAAGAGAGTAATTGGGTGATTGATTCCGGTCCTTCTTTTCATGTGACTTCTCGAGTTAATTTCTTCACTACTTATACCAAAGGAGATTATGGTTCTGTTCGAATGGGTAATTAAGGTTTGTCTAAGATTATCGGCATGGCTGATATTTGCGTAGAAACAAATTTGGGCTGCAAGTTGTTGGTTAAAGATGTGAGGCATGTTCCCAACATTCGCCTTAATTTGATCTCTACTGGGAAGCTAGATGATGAAGGCTTCAACAACAAATTTGGTGATAGAATATGGAAGCTCACAAAGGGTTCTTTGGTAGTGGTTAAGTGCAAGAAGACTCATACACTTTATTCGATGCAAGGAAAAATTTGTAAAGGTGTTGTCAATGCACTTGAAGATGATACTTCTACCGAATTGTGGCACAACCGGTTGGGCCATATGAGTGAAAAGGGGCTACAAGTTTTGTTCAAGAAATAGTTTCTACCCGATTTGAAAGGTACACATCTTAAAATTTGTGTTCATTGTTTGGCGGGTAAATAACATAGAGTTTCCTTTCATAAAAATGTTGCTTCTAGAAATTTTTTTTTTTTGGAGTTGATTCATTCAGATGTTTGTGGTCCTTTAAAAGTTAGAACACATAATGGTGCACTTTATTTTGTTACTTTCATTGATGATTATTCAAGGAAAGTTTGGGCTTTTCTACTAAAAACTAAAGATCAAGTTCTAGAAGTATTTAAGCATTTTCAGGCCATGGTTGAAAGAGAAACAGGGCATAAATTGAAGTGCATCCGATCAGACAATGGTGGTGAATATATTGGGCCATTTGATGAGTATTGTCGCAGCCAATGTATTCGGCACCAAAAGATAGTTAAGAAGACTCCTCAACAAAATGGGGTTGCTGAGAGGATGAACCGCACCATTGTGGAAAGAACAAGGTGTTTGCTTTCACAAGCTAAATTGCCAAGATCCTTTTGGGGTGAGGCAATGAAGACAGGGGTTGACGTGATCAATTTGTCTCCTTCCTATCCTTTAAGTGGTGATGTTCCTGAAAGAGTTTGGACTGGCAAAGATGTGTCTTATGAGCACTTGAGAGTGTTTGGTTGCCGAGCTTTTGTTCACATTCCAAAAGATGAGAGGTCTAAGCTTGATAGTAAGTCAAGACAATGTATTTTTCTTGGCTATGGGCGTGATGAATTCGGGTATAGATTGTGGGATCCGGTCGACAATAAAGTCATTCGAAGCCGTGATGTTGTGTTTCTTGAAGACTAAACAATTGAAGACTTTGGCAAAGGTGATCGACCGGAGCAAAAAACTAGTGATCTCATTGACATGGATCCATCTCCTTCATCTTCAGTTGATGATGAAAATGAGGGAGATGTGCAGCCACCTATTGAAGATGTGGAGGATGATGCTAATCCTAATGAAGTTGAGCCAGAAATTGAGGAAGAGCATCCAACTCAAGAACCGCCACCACAACTTGAGTTGGGGAAATCTACAAGGGATCGACAACCTTCGAGAAAGTATCCTCCCAATGAGTTTGTGTTGATTTCTGATCAAGGGGAGCCTGAGAGCTACCAAGAAGCAATTGAGCATGCAAAGAAAGGTGATTGGAAAAAGGCCATGGAAGAGGAGATGAATTCCTTACTTGAAAATCACACTTATGATTTAGTGAAGTTGCCTAAAGGGAGGAAAATTCTGAAAAATAAGTGGGTTTTCAAATTGAAGAATAATAGGAAGAATAAGTGTGGGTTTTCAAATTGAAGAATGATATGAAGAATCTGAGGTACAAAGCACGTCTTGTTGTGAAAGGCTTTGGCAAAAGAAAGTATTGACTTTGATGAGATTTTCTCACCGGTTGTGAAGATGTCTTCTATTCGGGTTGTACTTGGCATGGCTGCAAGTATGAACCTTGAAGTTGAGCAACTTGATATGAAGACCGCATTTCTTCACGGTGATCTTGAAGAAGAAATTTACATGGAGCAACCGGAAGGTTTTGTGGAGAAAGGGAAAGAGAAATTTGTTTGCAAATTGAAGAAAAGTTTGTATGGTCTCAAGCAAGCTCCGCGGCAATGGTACAAAAAATTTGACTCTTTCATAATGAATAATGGTTTTTCTAAAACCACTTCGGACCATTGTGTGTTTGTGAAAATTTTTTCGGATGACAAATTTATTATTCTTTTACTTTATGTTGATAACATGTTAATTGTGGGTCAAGATTCTACCATGATAAACAGGTTGAAATTGGAGTTGAGCAAGTCTTTTGCTATGAAAGATTTGGGGCCGACAAAGCAAATTCTTGGTATGAAAATTGTTCGTGATCGCAAAGAGGGACTGATTTGGTTGTCTCAAGAAAGCTACATTGAGAAAGTTCTTGAGAGGTTCAACATGGATAAAGCAAAGTCAGTTGGTTGTCCACTTGCGGGTCATTTTAGGCTTAGTTCGAATCAATGTCCTACAAGTGAGAAAGACAAGGAAGAGATGTTGAAAGTTCCTTATGCTTTAGCAGTTGGTTCTTCGATATACGCCATGGTTTGTACAAGACCAGATATTGCTCATGCCGTTGGTGTGGTGAGTCGTTTTCTCTCTAATCCGGGTAAAGAACATTGGGCAGCGTAAAATGGATTCTAAGGTATCTTCGAGGGACTTCGAAGGTGTGTTTGTGTTTTGGGGATGGTAAGCCGATGCTTGATGGGTTCACAGATTCTGACATGACTGGTGATGTTGATTCTAGGAAATCTACTTCGGAGTATCTGATGACTTTTGTAGGGGGAGTTGTGGCATGGTAATCTAAATTACAAAAATGTGTTGCTCTCTCAACTACCGAAGCTAAATTTATTGCCATTACAGAAGCTTGTAAAGAAGAGTTATGGTTGAAGAAATTTTTGCAAGAGTTGGGTTTGAAGCAAGAAAAGTTTGTGCTTTATTGTGATAGTCAAAGTGCTATTCACTTGAGTAAAAATTCTACTTTTCATTTGAGATCGAAACACATTGATGTGAGATACCATTGGATTCGTGATGTGTTAGATTCGAAATTGTTACAACTCGAAAAGGTCCACACAGATGATAATATTTCGGATACGTTGACTAAAACTTTGTCGAGGGACAAACATTTAAAGTGTCGAACTTTGGCGGGTATGGTTGATATCTCCACCTAAGTCGGTAGGGGGAGAATTGTTGGGTATACCTCCTTATTGGAGTGTGGGACCCAATTGGTTTGTTAAAAGAATTCTAATTTGGTTTGGTTTGGGTATAATATATTTTATATATATTATATCTAATTTGTGGAGACCCAATTTAGTTTGGTAACAACTAGGGTTTTGATAAAACAAGTCTAAGATTTAATATATATGGTTTTGTTGTTTGTCCCGAGATAATTTGGTGGCTACAAAATTGATCATTTTTTCGGTGACCTTTGTTCTTGGGATAGAAGCTTGCTGTGTGATTGGTTTTCTTGGGTGCATACTCAAGGTGTGGCAGTGTATTGCTTGAGCAAACAAGCAATAGTGTTCTTTGCTTCGTTTGGTTCAGCCTTCGGTTTTGTTTTGGGTGCATTATTTTGGATCTTCTACAATTCTGGTTCTGAAGATTTTGGTTCATCT